>NC_056744.1:714491894-714567188 GCF_019279795.1 Protopterus annectens
GATTGATACTTCTGATTCCTCCCCTACCCATAATTCCCTTCTCTCCAGTAGGTTACCTCAGATCACTTTAGCTTCCTGAAACTTCCAGAAATGTGTCCAAGAGCATTGCTTTTCACGATAAGTGAAAGTGTCTTTCTCTTAAAAAAAATAGTAGATATTTTTGACTCCTCCTCCCATTTTTAGATAGTTGACGTAGTTAGTATTATAGCTGTGTGATTATAGCTTTAGATATTTTTAGGATAGTTATAATGTAGTAGCTAGAAACAGATTAGCTCTTAGGTTTTTGGTATGAATGTTTTTTTAGATAAGTATAGTGTGATACTTGCTAGAATTTAATTCCTGTTTATTACAGTGTTTCTATTGTCAGAGAAACCTCAAAGGTTTCAAAAAATCCTCAGCTTTTGGACACAAAATTCCTTCTCAAGGCCTGCTGTCTCTGCTTATATTTGCTTAGGTGCTGCCCGTCTTCAAGCTGACTGTGATATTTGTGCTGTTTTTGAGCCCAGGGCTATTAAATGCAGAAAAGAAAAACCTATTTTAAAAGGATTGCTTCCCCATCAGACTGGGTCTTTGTCTTCTTCCATTCTAATGATGTCTTTTTCTACAATGCCCAGCTTCAGCATCCCCAAGCAGTAAAGCAGAGAAAAGGAGGAGAAGGAAAAAGATAAGTATATGGAGGAACAAAGAAAAGTAGAAAGGTCTGCAGAGAAGAGATATAAAGAGATAAAATTACAAGAGAAAAGGTCTGGCAAATCAAGAAAAAGGTCTCCTGATCCGACTGATCCTTTGAGTCTGGCACCTAAAATACAAGAAAGTCAGATCCACCAAAATGATTGATCCAATCTCCCTCTCCTAAAGGAAGATTATCACTGGAGCTGGTCAGCATTATGCACCACTCACCTATTTTACAGGAAAGATGATTCTCCAGGACTCTGTTGGAGATATCATCATTGAGTTCAGCCCAGTCCATCAGAAGCCTTATTGAAGTGGATGTCGACTCTATGATGAGGAAACTCTTAAGGACATGTATCCAGCTGGAAGTCGTCCTGGCAGCATCCACAAGGGGAGCTCTGGGTACAGGCCCATCTATCCCTTTACTCTTTTCTCTGGTACTGGTTTGCTGTTCAGATTTGATTCCCACAGGAAAAGAGCCCTACTGGTGCACCTCAGTTTAAACCAACAGTTTGAGGAATGTTGACATTGACTACACCCCTTTCTTTCTCGACTATGATTCTGTCAGCAGAGATGAGTCTTAGAACTGAAGCATCTGAGTAGGGTTCACAGTGGTGGAGTCAACTCCAAAGTTTTTGGCGCCATCACTCATCTCAAGGCCTCAGTACTCAATAGCTCAGATCCAAGGTCATCCTCAGAGCTGATCTCGATTGGATTGGGAAAAGTTCCTGAGGCTTTTGGATAGGGTGAAAACTTCCTTGGCTCTTATCATAGCATTGATTTTTGAGACAGGGCCAAGAAGGTAGATGTGGACCTCAAGTTCAGATCTGGCCTGACTCACAGTGAATCGTGTGGCTTATTCCTCTCATTCTGATTTTCAGGGACATTCAGTACCTGTAAGCTTGGAGGATACTCTGCACTCAAGTTCCCAGTCTGATTTGGACCTGTCATCAGAGATACCCCAGAGACAGCGTCCTAGAAAACAGACATATAAATGGAAGTACCTAGACTCCTCTTCTGAGTCTGCCACTGAGGACACAGGTTTGGATGAATGTGAAAGGTCCCATACATCTCGCACCTTAGAAGTGATGAAACGGGGGGGGGTTGGTCCACCAAAACTCCTTCTCCAGATGAATCTGTGTTCCTCGAAGCTTTGGGTAGTGGCTCATCTGCATCCTGGGTGGTACACCTGATGTAGTGGAACCACTTCTGAAAAAGCCTGACAGGATTCTAGTGGCACCAGAAGACAAGAAACATTAGACTGAAGGACCACCAATGGATGCCATGGTAGTAGCAGCAGCCATGAAAAAGGAACTGTCTGAGGAGAGTTCTTCTGTTCATCCTTCTAACAGAGAGTCTAGAGCATTAGCATTAGAAAGACTGGTGAAAAAGACTTACGCTTAAGTGAATTCTGCACTCAGAGCTCTGAATTATCGTGCACGTATGACTCATTCTCAGAGGGACCTCTGACCAACAAGATTTCCAAGTACCTCTCAGGTAACTTACCACCAGATGTTCAAAAAATAGTGGACAGCCAATTGTCTACCCTACAGTCTACTCCCAGTGTGGCCATGAACCTGCTTTCTAATGCAGCAGATGGTAAAGCTAGAGCATCAGGCACCAGCATTACCATATGCCAACATGCCTGGTTACAACCCAGCAGTTTTGCAGAAAGCTTTAAGACATCCTATATTAATGCCCCATTCAATGGCTCTACCCTCTTTAGATCAAAAGTTAAAAAAACACTTACTAGGTGGAAGCAGATAATCTCTGCCATCAGAATTTGTTTTTCTAACCCTCAGAGGATGTATTCCAAGAAACAAAGGGGTGGTAAGAAGATGTGGCTCAGAAAATCACAGGATTGTCTCCAAGATACTCATGGAGACAGATCCCAGTTGAAGCAGAAGGGGAGGTACCTCGAATGGACATCACCCCAGGGGGTAGAGGTGGACCACATAATCATGGTTTTTGTGGTCCCTTCACCAAGAAACCCTATCTTCACTCCTGAAAGGTGGACCAACTGCTACATTCTGGAGGCATTTGGGGTTACCTAACCTTACTCTCACAAACCTGGCAGAGAATTGGATTTCTGGGTGCTAAGGATAATCACTGCAGGCTATATACCATTCTCTTTTTACACCCTCAAAAAAAAAGAAAAGTTAAAGGTTCCCGGTGTTCCACCCAGTCAGTTGGAATCGGCAGTAACAGAAGGTTCAAAATTGTTAGAAAAAAATCATCCAAGGGGTTCTCCCCAAGACCAGTTAGGATCTGGATTCTTCTCCAGGTTCTTTTTAGTTTAAAGAAGACAGGGGACCTCCTCAGACCACTTTTGGACATCAGCTACCTCAGTCAGTTTGTTAGATAGACAATGTTCTGGATGGTTATGGTGCAGTCCATATTACCTCTAGTAAGGAAAGATGATTGGACCAACTCTATACAGCTACTGTCATATAAAGATACAGAGATGATCCAGGAAATTTCTGAGTTTTTGCCTGGGTAACCAGTCTTTTCCAGTTCAGAAGACTTCCTTTTTGTCTTATCACAACCGCAAGTGTTCACGAAGATTATAGCAGTGGTAGCCACTCACCTCTCCCTGCAAGGGATCCAGAGATGATTGGTTTCTAACTGCTGCTCCCAGGGATCTACAGGTATGACAACAGACACTACTAGTCCTCCGTCTTTCAGATCTACTGGGGATCACAATAAATCAATCAAAAAGCCAACTGTCTCTCACACAACAGAGTTTATAGGATGTCATATCAACACAGTTCTTCAAATTGCCAAATGTCCAGATGCCAGAGAACTGTCCTTATGAATAGTGGCCTCTCAGCTACTTCAACATACACTTCCTCAAGCAAGGTTGATTCTCCATCTGTTAGGGATGATGGCCTCTGCCATCACTTTAGTTCTTCTTGTGAGATACCACATGCAAATGTTATAATTGACTCTCAGTTCAGTCTACAGTCCCTCCATGCCAAAATCGCCTCTCACAAATTTGCAGAGCTCATATTAAATGGTGGATAACCTTCCCATCCATGATGGAAGGGAGACCTTTTTTCCCAACTGATTCCCCAGGCTACAGTGATCACAGATGCTTCCCTTCTGTATGTGTGTGTGTGTGTGGGGGGGCATATTGAGGGGAAGACTGTTCAAGGTACTTGGTCACCTTTAGTTGCCAACCTTCACTTCAGTATCTTGGAAATGAGAGCGGTCTTCCTAGTGTTGCAGGCATTTCAGGACTACCTATGCAAGGGTGTGATATCCATCCAGACAGACAATATGTCAGTGGTCAAGTACATCAGCAAATGAGGAACCCTGTCATACCACTTTGCCAGGATGCCATGAGAGTATGGCAGTGGGTGATGTCTTCCCAGTAACAATGCACATACCCAGGATGTCAAATGTACTAGTGGACAAGTTGAACAGATCAGTCCTGTTGCCTCATGAGTGGTCTCTCAAGCAGACAGTGGCAATGGAAATTTTCAGCTGCTGGGGCCAACCTGGCTGCGACCTCTTTGCCTCATATCTGAACAAGTGCAGCAGTTTCTTAGCCCTAATCCCTCCACAGGGACAGCCACTAAGTTTCATCCATATCTTTCCCCGATACCTCTCTTGACAAAATTCATTCAGAAAGCCACAAAGTGCAAGACCAGTGATCCTCATTGATCCTCTCTGGCCCTGGCAGATTTAGTTCCTCTTCCTTTGGCCTCATTTAATTCACCTGCCTTGGTGTTGGATTCCAGCTCTGATCTTCAGAGTCATCCATCCGTGTTACCTGTAATGGATCTGCAAGCCTTAAGGTTGACCGCATGGTTAGCCCAGTTTTAACAATAGCCAGAGATGCCAGGCTGTCCTCATCAGTGGTTCACATTATTTCTTCCTCCCAAAAAGACTAACAAAAAAGATTTATCAAAGTAAGTGGAAAAGATTTTCAGTTTGGGCATCTTCAAGAGGATTGGATCCATTCTCCTTTCCTCTCCCATCTATTTTGGATTTTCTGTCAGAACATTGTCAGCAAGAGTCCCCTTTTCCTACTATTAAAGCGCTAATGGCTGCCATTTACAATTTTCACATAGGATGTAATAACTCCTCCATTGCCTCTCTTAAAATCTCCAAAGCTTTTCTCAAGGGAACCTTCCTGATACTCCTCCCCCTCCCTCCCTCTGCCCCTTAAGCATCCAGTTTCTCCATGGGATGTCATGGTCATGACTCAAGCCTTTAATCCAGAAACTCTTTGAACCAGCAACGCCAGTAGAATTTAAGGATCTCTCTCTTGGAAGACCATTTTTCTGCTTGCAGTTACACCCACTAGACAGATTTTTTAATTACTAACACTGTTATGCAAACTGCTTTATCTCATTTTCCATAAAGACAGAGTAACCTTGAAAACAAATTCTTCCTTTCTATCAAAATGTGACATCCAAAGTAAATTTGAATCAGTCTGTTGATTTACCAGTCTTTTTTCCCAAAGTTCTCACACAAAGGGGAATATCTGCTACACACGAGATATTCACAGGCACCTCAGATTCTACTTACACTATACCAAGGATATAAGAAAGTCAGAGCAGTAAAGTTGATGTTTTTATTGTGGGGTTTTCTGGTGGGGCTGATTTGGAGAGTTTATTGTAGTTCAGATTTGTTTTTAAAATATGCCACTATAATGATGTAATTGATGTTGGAAGATTGTCTAATTGTTTAATTAACTCATTATGATGCAACTATTTAAGAACTTGTGCTTATGTAGCTTATTATCCCTTGAAGGCGAAAGCCCAAGGTACCAGGAAAATAATTATATTGCTATTGGCTTGAGTTTTTTTTTTTTTTGGTTGTTATTTCATGGTGTTGTTATCATCTCTTTGAAAGGAGTTGAAGTGTTTCCAGGAATAATTTTTCCTTTTCAGACTTTGTAAGAGAGGTAAGCCAAATATCTGCAGCTGGATCCATGGTGTTAGTTGGGTTCAAATGGTTTGTCTGCTTGTTTTGAACAACTTGAGAGATTGCTGTCCAAGGAAATTAACTTGTTTTATGATATGAAACTGTTTGAGAAGTATTTGAGTCTTAATATTGCACCACGAGATCTTCAGGTGGATCGTCTGCCGACTGGTGAGTTTGAGGAAGATGAGCAGGACCTATGTGAGGAGTGGAAACAAGTGGCATTGGAATGCACTTTGGGCTGGTTAAAGCTTCTGGTAAAACAGAACCTTAGATCTCTGGAGAAATTATGGCATGAAATAGCAGAGATGGGAGAGACTTTGAAGGACGACTTGTCTGACTCTGTGTTTTGTGTAAAAATGAGTGAAATCAAGCAGAACTTGGACAAGATAGAACTTGAAACAATTGCCAGGAAGAAAGTTGTCCAGAGATTTGAATGACTTTAAAATGAGTTTGGTATTCCAATGGCAACACAAACCTTGTTAGGGATGGTCCAAAGTAAAATACTCCAATGCCCCATCTCCTGTTGCTCGTGATTCTTCAGTTTCTTCAGGGAAAATAGCTTCAAAAAAGAGTGTATCTTTTGAGAGCATCCCTGAACAAGACTCCTGTGACTGGAGCAGCCAATCAAAACAGCAGCAGTGCTTTCAACAAGGGAATTGGAACAGGAATAACAAAACTAAATGAAAGGGCAGACATTTTCAGTGACGGTAGTGTTGCTCAGGTTGGACTGAACAATAACTGTGAGTTGAAACCTTTGAACATTATCAATTTATCTGACTTAATTATTTCTCCACCTGCAGAGTGTGTATTGTTGAAGGGTGCAAAGTTCATGCCTGACAAAATTCCAACACTTGTGAGCCTTTTGATAGAGGCCAGTTGATTTTGTCCTAAACTGTGTTTAAAAGTATATTTTTCTAAAATTACTAAGCCTCATTCACCGGTTCTAGAATTAGATTCAGATGATTCATTTTATGACTATGATAATGTTGATTTAGACTTGGGCTGTATTTCAAGTGATGAAAATGGTGTTGAAGGATGTTCGTTTTTCACAGGTTATGGGCGTTTTGCCATTCCTGCTTTACCTTGTTCTGAGAATGTTTTTCTTCTCCAAAGCTGTTTCCTGTGTTGTGCATATTTGAAAAAATGTTATATTTGAATATTGAGAAGAAGTTTAAAACTTTTAAGTGCAAAAAGTTCAATCTTAATAAAATGGAATAGCAGGCTTTACAGAAGTTATGGATACAGGCTGATAAATTTGTGTTTAGAGAAGCTGATAAAGGGGGTAATTGGGTTATTATGAACAAGGAAAAATATGTTGAAATAGCATGACCATTATTATGTCAAGAGAATGATTATGAAAATCTTACATTTAACCCAGTTGCTCGCTTTAAGAGCAAACGTTTGGAGCTTCTGGAGAGACGGGAAAGACAGGGTTTTCTTGCAGTTTCAGATGTTAAAAAATTGTACATTTCTAAGACTCATGACCCAATTTTCTTTGCAATTCCCAAAGTTCATAAAGACAGGTGGAATCCCCTGGGGATGCCTATCGTTTCAGGGATAGGCTTGTATTTGCAGAATGTGGGGGGTGTTGCTGTATTCCCTGTTGAAGCAATATCTTTTAAGGGTTCCAGCTCATATTAAGAACAGTCAAGAGTTATGTAAATGTGCTAAGGATGTGGAATGGCAAAGGGACTATTTTTGGGTCACGATAGATGTATCGGCACTTTATACTAATATTTCCTTAAGATGGGGTTTAGAAGCTGTTACTAAGACACTTGGGGAAGGCCCGCATGCATCTTACATTCTTGATTTACTTGAATTTTGTCTTATCTCATAATTATTTTGTATTTGATCGCAAAAATTTTTGACCCCTCTTATGCCATCTTATATATGGGAGAATTTGAAAGACAATTTATTTATGTCATTGATTATTTTGTGAATAAGATGGTTATCTATAAACGGTTTATAGATAACCTGTTTTTTGTTTGCAGCGGTACCACTGAGGAGTTTGAGTTTTTTGAATGTTATTCTATAGATTTTTGTGCCATTGATTTTTTATATGTTATGTTTTTTTGTGGATGGAAATAGGAAAATTCAATTTTGACCTTTTAGGAAACCTATGGCTGTTAATAGTTTTTTTACATGCCTCAGGTATGCATCCTCCACATCTGATTGATTCACTTCCTTATGGTGAGTTTAAACAAATGTGTGTGAATACCTCTGATGTAAATTTACTGAGTTGTTATATTTCAGAGGTTGAACAAAGACTTTTTCTTAGAGGGTACCCGAAGGAAGTGTTGAGGAGAGCTAGATGTAACGTTGAGGGTGGATTTAATGGTGAGGGATGTATTAAAGGTAGGTTTGGGTATGGTTGTGAGAACTTAGGTGCAAGGAGAGTGGTGAGAAGTTGTTTTATATTACTAGATATAGTCCCTTTTCTAAAACTTTGAGGAAAATAGTGATGGATTTATGGCCCATGATTATTTCAGATTAAGTCTTGGGTAAGATATACTGAGTAAGGTAATATTTTTCTTCAGTCGATATTGTAACCTGAAGGCATTACTTAATGTACCAATGATGGCACAGAATACTTCCTTTAAAGGAGTGGCCTCACTTCCATGTGGTAATTGTAATGTGTGTAGCAGGATTCACAATATTTCAAGGTCCTTTATCAATGATTGTATAGGTATGTGGCCAAAAAGAAATGTAGTTGTAAATCTTGTGGGGTTGCCTATATTTTGATATGTGGGTGTGATGTGGTAAAGTGGTACATAGGGCAGATCAAACAAATGGTGAAAACCTGTGTTTTAGAACATCTTGCTGATATTAGGAATGGCAAGAGGGAAAACCCTGTGGCCCAACATTTTCAGTCTGAACATTTAATGGATGGGGCTTATTTATTTTTTAGTGTTTTGGCACAACCTATAGGAATGGGGGGGGTTGCCAAAAGTTCAATCAACTTGAGACTATGTTCATTTTTAATTATGGTACCCTTTTCCCTAGGGGTCTTAATCAAGAAGTTTTGCTGAATTTTTGAATAAAGTTGATGTTTTTATTGCGGGGTTTGCTGGTGAGAGTGATTGGATAGTTTATTGTAGTTCAGATTTGTTTTTTAAAAAAAAATCACTATAATGATGTAATTGATGTTAGAAGATTGTCTAATTGTTTAATTAACTCATTATGATGCAACTATTTAAGAACTTGTGCTTATGTAGTTTATTATCCCTTGAAGGCGAAAGGCCAAGGTACCAGAAGGATAATTATATTGCTATTGGCTTTTGAGTTTTGTTTTTTTACGTCAGAGCAACTGTTTGTATCCTTTTCTAAAGCAAAATTGGGAAGAACTATATCAAAAGTCACCATTTCTGAATGGCTGTCAGACTGCATTTTCATCATTTATAATGACTGGGGTTTACCCCTACACATGAAAACAAAAGTCCATTCCACAAGAGTGATAGCTATCCCTGTGTTATTCATGAAGAGAGTTCTCCTTGATGACATTTGTTAGCAAGGCAACATGGTCCACAGTTCACATCTTTGTATCTTATTACAAAATGGACTTGCAATCCAGAGCACATTCATTCTTTGGTTCCAGTATTCTCAGGAATGTGTCTTTTTTGGCAGCTTGGGAATCTGTTCCAAACATTGAAACAGATGAAAACAGACAACATTGGATGCGAAAGTTATTTACATACCAAACAATATTAACAGGTATATCAGTTCAGACTCCTACAGGTTTCTGCAATTGCAAGAAGAGACAAATAATTTAGGTAAAGTTAGCAAACTTGGTCTGATGTAACTTAGTGGAGAGGAAGGAATTATGGGTAGGGAATGAATCAGAGTTTTGGATCCACATCTCTAGAAGAAGGTGCCAAAGTTGGATCCAGTCAGATCAAACAATCCAAACATTATGAAAATGAGACCGCAGGTATCTGTCATTATGATAAGTACATAACTTTCATTTTAAAGTAATTGGAAAACCATTTTTTTCTGTGGAGAAATTCTGTCTTTTTTACTTTTTGGGGTTGGCTGAGTGTTTTAAAGTGCTGTTTACTATGTGTTTGTAAAAAAAATTTTATTGCCTTTTGCTGCTTGTTTTCCTTAGGAAAATGGCACCATTTTTGGCTTGGTCATAGAAGAACATAACAGTCCCATTGGCGGTCCTTCTTTTAGCTACAAAAAGAAAAAGTTACCCTTTGCCACCACAGCAGGCTAGCAGTTTGCCTCAACCAAGGGTGGGTCACTGCTTGTTCTTAAGAGTACTTTTTTTTTTTTTTATACCTCTGATCCATCTGATGTAGCACCTACAGCCGCTGTAGACCAGGGGTTAGCCACAGGCTCCCTATTGAAATATCAGTACTCTAAATGCTGGTTGTCAACAAGCCGAAGGAAAAAAGACATAAAACCCAGTAAAAGAGCAAATCTCAAATTTTGCTCTTTTCCTTTAAAATTCTTTTTTGCAGGTGGCAAGCCCCCCTGCATTTCTGTTGTGGGGGCAAGCCTTTCACACACCCCAAACTTATACATACTATGCCCAAGATCATTATACTTTGGAGAAAAGGAAATATTCAGAGAAATGGCCATCTCTGACTTAGTATTATCTAACTCTGTTCTTTCTGCCATTCAGTCTCCATGTTTTGGGACTCACTATAGTGGGTCCCAAAGTTTCAAATGGTTACCTTAGCAACATCTTCTGCTGCTGTTGGGGTCCCAACAGTGGGCAAAATATAACCACTGTTGTCGGTCCTGGAACAGGGAAGGCTTCCTTGTTTAGTCAGAATGTTGTGCCCCTTCCTGGGAAAGCTGCTGCTGCCATTAATAACACACTTGGCTCCATTTTTTCCCGTCAAAAAGAAACACAAATCTAAACATGTATCTACTCCTCCTCCTCAAATTTCCTTAATAGGAGTAGTTTACTGGGTCTGATACAGAGTTTAATTAAGGTTATTTATTGATCCTTCTTATAAAATGGTTTCTGGTAAAAAAAAAAAAAAAAAAAAAAAGCATACTTCTTTTTCTGAAGGGATTCAATATTCAGAATATGGACAGGAATATGAAGGGACAGATACAGGGTTTTCTCCTCAGTTTTGTAATACAGACTCAGCAAAGAGATCAGTTTCTGATTCTCCCTGTAGGGGTTTCTCTGTCTTTGAGACTGTTTCCAGAAAGTTTCCAGTGTTTTCAGTGTGAGAACACTGAGATTTCTCAATACCTTAGAAAATACTGTGAGCTGTTACAGAAGGAATTTCCAGAACCCTTACCCATTCCTACAGTTCTGTCAGCTCTGGAGGATGTGTGTGTGCCACTGCCTACCATTTTCAGGATAGTTAGCCAGCTGCCCCTAAAAAAGCAGATAGAATGTATAAAGTTCTCCAGTCTTATAGTCTTATAAGTTTTTTATATACTCTTCCCAAACGTAACCCAACAGCTATAGCTTTAGTTAATCATACTGCTGATCTAAAGGTTTCAGTTAATTCCAGTCGTACCCTTTCTGACAAGGATGGGAAGATTATTGATAAGTATGGGAAAAAAAGTGTATTCTTCTCCAACTCTGATTTTCTGAATTTTGAGCTATTAGGCTGATATGTTGTAAAAGTATGAGCAGTGTTTTGTCTGCAGATTCTTGTGAAGAAAAAAAATCTGCTTTAAATTATTTCCATTGTACAAGTCACAACTTCTTTAAGTGCGTGTATGCCTCAGTAGATATTTCTTCCAGGGTTGTGGCTCCTGGCACTATCTTGAAGAGGTTTGGCTGGCTATGTTCCCAGAACCTCCCAGATGTGAAAAAAATGAGATTTAAAATTTCTCCTTTGGATAGTGATTTAGTTTTTGTTTCCTCTGCTGAAAAGGTTATCAAAAAGTGTGATGAAAGGGGAAAGAGGCAATTGATGCAGGGAATTGCTAAGATTTTTCAGTCCTACTTTTCCAAATTTTCTTAGGAGCTCTCTAACCTCGCTTTTAGTTTTGGCAAAAAAAAAAGTCAACAAAATGCAGGTGAAGAAGTATTTAAGAAGAAATGGCATGGGGATTCCAAAAAGAATTCAAAAACCCTCCAAATCCAAGGACAATCCAGCAAGTCAGAATGACTATTTAAGGGACTTTGCACCTCCTCCCCTTACCTGGGTAGTCCCTTTTCCCTTCCAGAAAGTCTGTATCTCCACTTTTCTCTTTGGCATCTTTTTGTTTCAGACAAATGGGTTCTGAAGATCACTTATTAAGGTTACAGATGACAGTGGGAAGAAATTTCTCCTTTTTGGGGGAATATTACAGATGGCAGTGGGAGGAAATTCCTCCTTGACGGGTGGGGGTTCATTCCTCATCTACTGTACCAGACTCTCTTATTTTCCCCTTGTCTTTCAACACGTTGTCCCAGGGAGTGATAGAACCAGTTCCTCCCTCCCAGGTTGGGAACTTTTTTTATTAATGGATTTTTTTAATGGCAAAGGAAGCAAAGGCTTGGTGATTGGGTCTGGATCTTACTTTCTTAAACCTGTTTGTGATGGTTTCAAAGTTCAAAATGATGTCACTTAACCTGTTATCTCTTCTTACTCATTTGAATTTCTTGGCAGCACTAGATTTAAAATATGTTTACCATCACATCCCCATTCATCCAGACTTCAGGCGTTTCTTTAGGTTTTGTGCATCTGGCTCACATTAGCAGTTCTCTGCCTTACCGTTTGGACTATTCACTGCACCAAGAGTATTCACAAAGTGTCTAGTTCTAGTTATAACTTATTGCAAGCTACAGGGTATCCACATTTTCCACTTTTGGTTAATTTGCTTTTCTTTGCCGAGTCTTTTTCAAAGTGTCAAGATTCTCTTACTCGGTTGACTGGTCTGATCTTTTATACAAACTAGGATTCCAAGAGAATATTTAAAAGTCTTTTTTGACTCCTTTACCTACATTCAAAGAGCTTTTCTTCCACAGAAAGAAATAGATCTAGATCTATTTCTAAGGTTTTCTTAGGCTCATAGGTAGGTACTAGGCTATTGGCCCTAGGGCCTATACAAGCCTAGCCAAAAAGGTACCCTGGCTTTCACCACCCAAGAAAATAATTTCCTGTGCCCCTGTCAAGCAGAGCCACAGAAGTGATCCCTGGGGTGAATTTCCTATTTCCCATCCAGTCATCAAGATTTTTATTGAAGAGTGCTAATGAGGAGCTCTGACATAGGTAGTCTATTCCAGAGTATGGGAAGTCTCTGGGACAGGAATCTATCCCTCCAGCATGTTCTGTTTATTGTGGTGACAAGGTTTATGTCCCTAGAGCGTGTAGCTCTGAGGGATTGGGATTTCTTTAAGTGGAACATGTCCAACAGCTCTGGGTTTGACATAGATTTGTATGTTAGGCAGAGATCGCCTCTGAGTAGGCGATATGCGATGGAGTAAAGCTAGAGTTTTTTGAGACGGTCTGCATAGGGCATCTGTTTGAGGCCAGTAATCCTCTTTGTGAGGTATTTCTGTGGCCTTTCCAGTTGTTGTTGATGTCTTGTGAGGTACATACCAAAAGGGGCGTTGTACTCTATAATGAGTCTAATAAGTGATGAGTAAAGGGGAACAATGACCTCTCTTTTTCTGGATGAGAAACCTTTTGTGATGAGGTGTACAACATAGAAGGATTTCCTGACCACTGTGGCAATGTGATTATCAAAGGAGAGACTATTGTCCATCTGTGTCCCAAGGTCTGTTATCACACTTTGTGTGATAAGTAGTCTTCCGCCTATGTGGTAGTTCATGGCTACAGAGTTTTTACCAAAGGAGATGACAATGCACTTTTTGGCATTGAGCTTAAGGCCATGTCATTGACACCAGGCATCTGTCTCAGTGAGGCCCTTTTGTAGGATGTCCACTTCATTAGGAGTTTCGATTATGGCTCCTAGTTTGCAGTCATCTGTGCCTTAGTTAGCCAAAGCCCTTCTGTGTTAGCTTGTACTTCAGAGAAGTAGATACCAAACAAGAGAGGACCCAGGACTGAACCCTGTGGTACTCCACTTGTCACTGGTCTGAAGTCTGATTTGGAGTCTGCTAATTTCACAGTGTGGGTTCTGTCAGTAAGCCAGTTGGCAGCCCATCTTGTGACAGAGGGATTTATACCTAGCTTAGTGAGTTTATCTATAATTCCAAAGTGGGGGATGGTGTCAAACGCCTTGGCGATATCTAGATAGATATGAACCACCTTACCCTCATCTATGGCTTTGGTGACTGCTTCAAAGAAGTCTGTCAGGTTTAGGAGACATGATCTGCCTTTTACAAACCCGAACTGTGTGAGGTCCAGAGTTTGGAGATCTCCACTGTCTTTGTTTATGAGTTCCATGATGACACGTTCCATGGCCTTGCAGACCAGGCTCGTCAGGCTAATGAGGCGGTAGTTCCTGGGGTCTGTCGTGGCTCCCCCTTTGTGGAGTGGGATAACTGTCGCTGTGCACCATTCAGTGGGCACAAAGCCTGAGGTGAGGCTATGACTGAACATGGTACTTAGGTGGGGTGCCAGTTCATTCTGTTCAGAACTTGATCACTGTGCGGGAATACCTCAGGATTTTGGGTCTCATGGCATCTGTGATTCTCACAATACTTCTGGCAAAACTCCACATGAGAAAAATGCAGTGGTATCTGAAGTCTCTCTGGTCCCAGCACCAACATCCTTTGTCTTTTCAAATCCCAGTACTGTTTTTTTGTCAGAAGAGAAATCACTTGGTGGAGACAGCAAATATCCCTTAATATGTAAGTCTGCCCTTTTCCCACCCTGCACTACATCAGTCACCACAGATGTCTTTGACTTTGCTTGGGGATCAGTTTTTGGGGGGATAAAAGTGCAAAGTATGTGTGACACCAAGGACAGATGCAAGCACATAAATACAAAAGAGATGCTCAACTTTCTGAGTTATCTTTGATCCCTGGGACCTCTTCAAGTTCTTACAAACAATACCATAGTCATGTGGTACACAAACAAACAAGGGGGAAATCGGGTCATACCCCATTTACAGAATAGCCATGTTAGCTTGAGATATATCTTCACAGCACAGTTTCTCTCCACAGACATCCTACATTCTGTCTGAGCAAAACTGTGTAGCAGACAGGGTGAGCAGGACAATGGCTGACCCTCATAAATGGAAATTACCTCAGGGGGTTTTCAAGATTTGATCCATCTGTTGGGTGTTCTGAAGCAGACCTATTTGCATCCTCTTTAAACAATCAGCTCACAAGATTCTGCTCCATGACTCCATGCAAGAAGGCCTGAAAGTTATGTGCTTTTTATTTTCCTTGGACAGGAATACTCCTGTATTCCTTTCCATGCTTTCCGCTGATGTCCAGGGTACTTCTTAAGATTCAGAAGGAATTCACCAAGATCATTGTGGTGACTCCATTCTGGCCTAGACAACAGTGGTTCTCCCTTCGTTTGGAAATGGCCAGGGGCAATTATCACAAGCTTTCTCACAGAATGGATCTACTCACACAAGATCAGGTGGGTTTGTTACACCCCAACCCCCAGTCAACTTGAAGTGACTGCCTGAATGATAGGGTCTTAATCCCCTTTAGGCAACTGTTAATGGAGGACGTGCAGCAGGTACTAATGGGTACAAGAAAGCCTGCTACTAGAAAATTATATTTTAACAATTGGAAAAGGTTTTCTACTGGGTGCCAGCAATGTACCCTGCACCCATTCAGGACTAGTGTTTCTCTGGTTTTACAATATTTGTGAGAGTAACTCTCCTATGGCCTTTCATACTCTTCCATCAAGGTTACTTTATCGTCCAGTTCAGCATGTCTGCCCATTGGTGGTCTTAAAATGTTTTTGAAAGGAGTTTTGCATAAGAGCCCTCCAAGAAAACTAGTGCCTCCTCCTTGGAAATCTTAATTTTGTCTTAGAGATGCTAACACTTGCTCCATTTGAACCAGGTAATCTGACTGACTTAAGGTTCTTAAAATGGAGAACTGTTTTACTGATTGCTGTGACCTCTTCAAGAAGAGTATCTGAGTTACAAGCTCTTAGGTGAGTCAATTCTAATTAATTTTCCACAGTGACATTTTTTTTTGTTTTTGTGGAGAACTAATCCTCCTTTTATGTCTAAAGTGGAGTCCGAATATACTTTAATCAAAATTATCCACCACCCCATTTTCTTTTCTGAAACTAAAAGTGAGGGAGAAAGCATACTCCATACCTTGGATGTGCACATACTAATCTGGTACTATCTCGACAGAACTAAATCTTTCAGATCTTTGGGTCAATTTTTCATTTGTTATGAAGGTAAGAATGACAACCTGTGTCTAAACATACTTATTTCCAAAAGGTTATCTAAGGCTATTATCTTTTGTTATACTCTCCACAACAAAATTATTCCAGGCAAGGTCATGGCCCACTGCTTCATTAGCCTTGTCTTCATCTGTGGCTTTTTAGAAAAGGTTAGATTTTAGAAGCAGCAACTTAGTTCTCTGTACACATGTTTACAAGGCATTACAAGCATAATTCCTTCTCTAGGTGTAGATCTGGATTTGCTAGGACCATTCTGTATGGGTTCCTGGACCCTTCCACCTCCCAAATGTAGTAAGCTGGGGTAATCTACCCATATAGCTAATGCTGTAGCAATGATCAACATGATGAACATAGTACCGTTGTGCAAGTAAGCATACCATAACAGTAGATGTTAGAATTATCACTGCTGTAGTAGCTGCTCCCTGCTTCATCCGCCCTGTTTTTCTGGTGTGTTTCTTATGGCAGGGTTATTTTTGTTGTTCCTAGCATTGTCCTTTCAGGTCCCAGCCTCCATCTCTGTGTTGGCATGAAGTCTCTGAAGGGCTTGGCACCTATATCTGTCTTTTTAGTCAGCTCAGCTCAAGCTTCCTAAAGGTTTGGGCATGTGGAAGGTAGAACTTTGGAAGCTGGCCATCTGTTATACCCTCGTCAGGATGTAGCCCATATAAATAAGGCTTCTGGTGCAGTGATCATTTGAATAACTACTTTTGGTGTAAGTGTACTTAATAACAGAAATTTCTCACATATATGAAGCTAAAGCTGTGCAGGTACATACATACATATAAATATTCCAGGCATGGACAAGAATGGCCTTCTAGCCTGCCAGTATACCAAAACAGTCATCCACATAAAAATGGTAAAGTTGTTCTTAAATATATTTAAACTAGTGCTTGCTTTAATGTAATTTGTTTGTATATTCCAGGTTTTAGATACTCTCTCAGTGAACCAGTTAGTACACCTCTTCTTCATATATAATCTCCTACAGAGGATGTTGGATGATCTTCTATTAGTCTTTAAAAACCCAAGCAGCCCCAGAGGTATCGTTCTAAATACCCTATGTACTCGAATAAGGTCTCATCTTAAATTTCTATACGAGATGCTGTACAACTTCATATATTTTAATGTTTCATGTTAGCTTAAGCATTCATATCCATGAATGTTCTTTGTGTATTTCCACTGTACTCTTTCCATTATACTTGAGCTTTAATTGCTCTGTATTATTATTTCATACTGTAGCTTCAGTGTAATGTAACTTGCACACAATAATTTCAATATTTCTGATCTCTTACACCCTATACATATTTTTGCAGCCTATACTTATTTATTTATTTAATTAACATTTTGTTTACCGGAATGGTCCAACTGGACAACGGTGTCCATTTTCAGCAGAGGTCCGAGGAGAAAAGTTCCAGCAAAGTACATTTTTATTAAGATATCTCCAGTACAACAAAGAAAAAGTTTACTATACAGCTTATATGTATCTACTTACATTCTAGCAGAGATCAGTCAAGCAATTTATATACATAGGAGATTAATCAACAAAAATATATACATGACAGATGGGATTAACATAAAGTATAAAGTACAGCATGTCTAGATTTTCGTAAGCCTCTACAGTGCATTTAATATGTCATCTGACAGAATACAATTTACAACTGAGGGAAGACAAGGGGATATAGGTAAGAGAGAAGGAGGTTACAGGAGTTATAGAGTGGATAGAAGTGTAGTTAGAGGTTGTATCTAAGTGAGGAAGACAAGGGGATATAGGTAAAGGGGAAGGAGGTTACAGGAGTTAGAGTGGATAGAAGTGTAGTTAGAGGTTATATCTGAGTGAGCAAGACAAGGGGATATAGGTAAGGGGGAAGGAGGTTACAGGAGTTATAGAGTGGATAGAAGTGTAGTTAGAGGTTATATCTGAGTGAGGAAGACAAGGGGATATAGGTAAGGGGAAGGAGGTTACAGGAGTTATAGAGTGGATAGAAGTGTAGTTAGAGGTTATATCTGAGTGAGCAAGACAAGGGGATATAGGTAAGGGAGAAAGAGGTTACAGGAGTTACAGAGTGGATAGAAGTGTATTTAGAGGTTATATCTGAGTGAGGGAGACAAGGGGATATAGGTAAGGGATGAGGAGGTTACAGGAGGTATAGAGTTGATAGAAGAGTAGTTAGAGGTTATATCTGAGTGAGGAAGACAAGGGGATATAGGTAAGGGAGGAGGAGGTTATAGGAGTTACAGAGTGGATAGAAGTGTATTTAGAGGTTATATCTGAGTGAGGAAGACAAGGGGATATAGGTAAGGGATGAGGAGGTTACAGGAGGTATAGAGATGATAGAAGTGTAGTTAGAGGTTATATCTGAGTGAGGAAGACAAGGGGATATAGGTAAGGGAGGAGGAGGTTACAGGAGTTATAGAGTGAATAGAAGTGCAGTTAGAGGTTATATCTGAGTGAGGGAGACAAGGGGATATAAATAAGGGAGGAGGAGGTTACAGGAGTTATAGAGTAGATAGAAGTGTAGTTAGAGGTTATATCTGAGTGACAGAAAGTTATCCAGGGTTAATACATGAGCAGAGCCAGGTAGATGTTAAGTGATCTTTTAGTAGTTTTTTAAACTTGTTGGTGTTGGATGTGGATCTAATATCAATGGGTAGGGAGTTCCAGATTCTGGCAATATTGTTTGATTATAGTGAGTCACCATCATTATTGCTACATTTAGTGACATTTGCTAGGTTTTTGTTCCTGCTCTGGCTACCCATTTTTGTGGACTTTTTTGATTGATTGGAATGGTTATTGTAATAATGAGTAAGTAGGCCTTTGAGAGCGGGTGTTTTTCAGGTTTGTTGAGTATTTGGTGGGCTGGTTAAAAATTAGTAGGTTGGGGAATTCTAGCCATGCGTGTTCTTTGAGAGCATGACAGTGATGGGATCTGTAGCTGGCATCTGCAGTGAACTTTACTATTTTATTATAGCAGCTATCTAGTTTGTTTTTTGTAAGTTTTCTTGAGGTTTAGTAAGGATGGGAGACGCATATACAAGTGTGGAGAAGAGGTGGGTTCTGGCAATGGAGATTTTAGATTTGTCTGTGAGGAAAAGTTTGTTCCTGCTCAGGCTACCTATTTTTGTGAACTTTTTTGATTGATTGATTGATTGATTGATTTATATGGAAATCAAAGTTCATGTTTGGTCTATTACTACTCCCAGGCATTAGGTGTGAGAGACTGGGGTAATTATGGTATTGTTTGTTAAAGTGATTTTGAATAGCAAAGAGGGGTCTGGGGATCTTGTATGGTGACACAGGATAAGTTTTGTTTTGTTGGGATTGAGTATTAACTGGGCATTGGTTAGACAGGTTTCTTACTTTAGAGAAGGTTTGCTGTGTTATTTTCTGAAGATGGTGGAGTGTTTGGGCTGCACAAGTTAAGGTAGAGTCGTCATTGTATTTTATTAACATGGCTTAATTAGTGGCAGTATGTAGGCTATAAGTGAATAATATGAAGTGTAGAGAACCAAGAATGGATCCTTGTGGGGCCCCTAAGGTGACTGACAGCAGTGGGGAGAGGGAGTTACCCCATTTGACTGCTTGCTGCCTCCCAGTGAGATAGCTCTGGAACTAAGTGAGTATGAAGTGGCTGGTTTTAAATTCTAATAATGTATTTAACAGTCTGAAGTGTGAGACCATGTCAGTTGCTTTTGAGAGATCCAGAAAGATACATGTAACCAGGTTACTTTCATTTCTGAGAAGGCCAGTGTTTGTACTATGGTGTGGGTGGAATCCATGTTGAGTTTTGGATAGTAGATAGTTAGTAAGGAGATGTTGCAGGAATTGGGTATGTATGCATTTTTCTATAATTTTTGATAGTGGAGAGAGGATAACAATTGGACAGTAGTTTTAAAGCTCTATAGAGCTGCTGCCTTTATGTAGTGGAATGATATGGGATATTTTCCAGATAGTTGGAACCTATAGTTTTATAACCGTCATAAACCAATAAATCGATATGATCAGAAAAAAAATCAGTGCTGGATCAACTCATGATCAGAAAAAAAAAATCAAAGCGGATCTACCCGTATACCCAGGTCTTTAAATTAATCCATAGTTTGTCACTGTTTACGGTATTAAATATTCACCCTTCAATCTGTCTCCCACACCTTGTATGCTTAGATTTGTATGTGTTTGTCATTATATAGTCAGGGTACTTTCACATGTAAACACTGCAGAGCATGCCACTGTATTAGGAAGAATAACTTATTTGTTCACCCAGTTACAAAGAATATTTTTTGGCACAGTGTGCGGATTGTCATACCACTGATGTCATATATTTAGTCCAGTGCAAGGACAGTTATTCGTTCTGCGTGGGGAAAACGAATATTGCAACCTATGTCCTATATCAACACATCAGTAACAACAATGGGCATGCATTTGATTTTATGGTACTTCAGGTTGTTAAAATGTCTAGAAGAGGAGGAGATTTGTGCAACCTAACAGAATATAACGAGACTAGGTGGATTATTGAGCTGGGTGCTGTTAGACCGCCAGGTATGAATGGTGCAATTCCAATTAAACCTGTCGTAAAAATGAGGAGGGTTCGGTATTGAATGTGATTGGTTATCAAGTAATTTAAATAGTTGTTTTAATGATTTGTAAGTTGTCTGAAGAAGGGTTGCTAACCTGAAAGTGCTTACACTGTGTTTTAATAAATATTATTTTCTACAGCATGGTGGTTCGGATTTCTGTCTTTTTGTGTAACATTTTTTGGATTCCCAAACCTTTAGTGTGGAGGTCCCTTTTGTTGTTGTTCTTTGCTGTGGATCCTCTGCACACACAGCTGATGAGTATACTGAGGATATTGAACTGAACTACTGTCCATCTGTACCCACTGCTGCCCGAGTTAAGTACAGAAAGGATGAAATTGTTTATCATTGTTGAGAACAATCCTTTATTGAACTTGGGTTTATTGAGTTGTAATGGTTCCTCTGAGGAGGATTCTGAGGAGTATGAAGGTGACATGCTGTTCATGGACTTTGTTACTGCCTTGGCGAAAGACCTATACAAGCTAAAAGGTCTCCAATGGCAGAGGTTACATTTTGAAGCATGTCTACTTCACAAAATTGTTAATAGAGGTATGCGTGTGTTGTGCATGCTCAAATATGGTGAACTCTGTCCTTCTCTATTAGCCAAGTGGCAACAACTTAATCTGGAGACTAGTTTTTTTTTTACATGCGTTTGTTGAATGAGTTCTTTCTACCTATTGAGAAAGAACTAGTGAAATCTGTTGAGATATGACAGAGAGAGCTGGAGATGAAATTTAAGGAGGAACACCATCAAAGGAAACTTAATGATCTATACTGTGCTGTTACGACCTACGATTCCAAATTACAGTGGATGAAATTGAAGAAAATGCAGAGGGACTACAATGACTTTATGCAAGGGCACATCTTTACATGGCTGAGAAACAGTGCAGCCACCTACGCGTTCATCAGCTAACCTTACTATCCTATGTTAAAACTACATCTACCATGAGTACTGGTGGGAATGAGGGCAGGCATCGGCTTTCCATGGCATCTGGAACTTTGAATGCTGTTCAAACAGTTGTTCATGATGTAAATACATTGGGAGCAAGATTGAAAACTGTGAATACTGCTTTTCCTGCCTTACCAGTAAAGAAAAAAGTAAGCATGCAGAGGGGTCAGCTGCAGATTCAGAATGTGAATTGGTGCAACACGTCTGTATACCTGAACATGGTGACTCTATTGTTTATAATATTTCTGATT
Organism: Protopterus annectens; assembly: GCF_019279795.1. NCBI lineage: Eukaryota > Metazoa > Chordata > Ceratodontiformes > Protopteridae > Protopterus > Protopterus annectens. Next base: position 714,513,518 of record NC_056744.1, read on the forward strand.
TTACTCTATCTGAAGATGAGCTATATGTGTTGAATAAGGGGGTAATGTAGTGTAGGTTTTAATGTTAGTGATCTCATTATTGAATTAAGGTTATTTGGTAGGAATTTGGAGCTAAGGAAATTATTTGGAAACAACTCTCCTATGCAAAATGCTGAGCGTAGACAACCCAGCACCTTTAACCCTCCCCTTAGTTCAGCCATTGAGATTTTCTTGAAAACTTGTAAAAATGATATAGTTAAGTTGTTAAGCAATAAACAACAGAAAAATGTTTTCATAACTTAATTCTGGGCCAAAAACAGACATTAAGATAATCAATGGGTAATAATGTTGCAATAAAGCCTGCTGACAAATGGGGAACAGTAGTAGTGATGAATAATGAATATTATAACAACAAGGTGCATGAGATGTTGGGTGACAGAAGCACCTACCAGCAGCTTTCTCCTATTGAAGTTAGGATGGTAATGAATAAAGTTAAGCATGACATGTTTAATTTTAAACAAGCTAACCAAATTACAAAGGATATTTCGAAATTCATATGGGTTGAATATCCCGTTATTCTTGTATTCAAAGCCCTCCCCAAAATACATAAAGATTCTGAAAACCCACCCCTACGCCTGATTTTTTCAGGCAGGGATTGGGTCACAGAAAATGCCTCAATATGGGTTGAATCAAGGTTAAGGATGTGTTTAAATAATGTGCCAAGAGTGCTGAGAGATGCAGCACACTTTTTACAGTCTCTATATAATATTTAGATTCTGATGTTGATTTTTTGTTTATTTGTGGCTTTAGATATCAATAGTTTGTTATTTTGATGGAGTGTGGTTTAACAGCTGTAGAAATGTTTTTGAAACAAGGTATGGTTTTAACACCCACTGATGTTGACAGGGTTTGCTTGTTATTAGATTGTGTTTTAAGTAATAGCATTTTTATGTTTGATAACAGTTTCTCTCATCAGAACAGGGCCGTAGCCATGGGCACGCCCTGTGCAAACTTTTATGCAAACCTAGGGTTAGCATGTTGGGAGGACCAAGTCATATTTAATGCGACCTTTAGATGGAAGGAATGTTTGAAATACTATGCCCGTTTTGTTGACTATGTGTTTTCATTGTTGGGGGGGCACTCGGGGAAAAGCTGTATGATTTTATTGTCTATCTGGAAACTACACCTGATTTTTTAAGATTCAATGTAGTGAGCTCTGATGTATTTCCTGGATGTCTGCCTGTTTAGAAATAGTGAAGGAAAAATAGAGACCACTTCATATAGAAAGGAGTACTGGAGGAATAGCCTTCTGGCCCATGACAGCATGCTCCCCAGACATCTTTTTGACAACATTGTAAAAAGCCACTTTTATAGGACATCAAGACTGCGCACTGCTGATGAATGTTTTAGATGGAAATCATTTGAATTAATGGATAATATTAATAAAAGAGGGTATAAAGAAAACACTGTACAATGAGTATTCCATCAATGCAATAGAGAAGGGTTTACTAGGGCGCAACCCTGGTTTTCTAAGGGTAGTACTAGAAATACTACAGAGGTTGTAACACCCAGTAGATAACCGTTACTGGTCGGCCTCAAATATAGTAACAATGTAGGGGGGTGTATATGATATTATTAGGCGGAACTGGGGGATTCTATTAACAGATGTCAAATTAAAGGTCACTGTGATTCAGCAGTCATTGTTTAGCTTTAAACGCAACAAGAATTTGAAAGACTTGTTATGTAATGATAGACGTACAGCTGATGGATTTTGTATAAAACGTCTGGGCACTTTCCCTTGTAAACACTGCAAAGCATGCCAGTATATTAGGAAGAATATTTATTTATTTATTGACATTTGCTGACTATGAAAGTCCACTGGGTCAGAACCCCATTTTCAGTGGAGGCCTGGGGAGAAAAGCTCCACATTTAAATGGACAAGCAGTATATTGTACAAATTATACAGGAATATATAAAAGCAAATGCAAAGTTAAAGAGCTGCATATAAAATACTTAAACTTTCAATCACAGAAGCTTAATAGACAGGGTAGTGAAACATGTTGCAGTACACCCGAAAGTAATCAAAGAACATTAATAACAGTGATGCATATCATAGGTAGGAGAATAAAGATTCAGAGAAGAAGAAAAGATATACGAGAGGATAGAAATTAAGTAAAAACTGTTTGAGTAGTTAAGGGGGCTTATATTGTATTTTACAGGTACAGGTAGGATTTTTTAAAGAGTGGATTTTTAGAGCAGCTTTAAAGGCCATTAGGGTGTCAAGTTGAGTAATAGAAGAAGGAAGGCTATTCCAAAGTTTGGCAATGTTGTATGAGTATAGGCATTGACCTGTTCTCTTATTAGGTTTAGATACATATAGGAGGGTTCTTTCTGAGGAGCGGAGGGCTTGATTAGGGGGTGTGTGTGTAATATAGACTGAAGAGCAGGACAGCTATCAGGTTGGAAAATAAGCTTGTGAGCAAGAGTTAGAGTAAAGTAGAGATTGTGGTGAAATTCTAGCCAGGACAGATTTGAGATAGCATTGCAGTGGTGTGAGCGGTTGGGCAAGTTAGAGGCGAATTTTACTATTTTGTAGTAGCAAATTTGCAGCTTACTACTGAGGGATGTATGAAAGTTGGTGAAAATGGGCCTTCCATATAAGAGGGATGGGATAAGTAAGGTGTTAGCTAGTTTTATCTTAGTTTGTTTATTTAAGTAGAGTTTTTCGGTATAATTTGCCCAGTTTGAAATGCGTTTTATTTACTGTATTCATTATGTGTTGTTCAAAGGAGAGTTTATCATTGATAGCAATTCCTAAAAGTTTTGCATATTGTACTTGTTCAATTTCTGTTTTATTATGAGGAAAAAATTTTGAATTCTGCATTTGGAGACTTTGATGAGAATATTAGCAGTTTAGTTTTTTTGGGGTTCAGCATTAATTGTGTGTCATTTAGCCAGGTTTCAATGGACAGGAAGGTATCTTGGGTGATCCTCTGGAGGTTAGTGAAGTTGTTGGAGGAGGAAATGATAGCTGAATCATCTGCGTATTGAATCAAAATGCTTTGTTGGGACACTTTATTTAGATCATTAATGAAAATACTGGAGAGTAGCGGTCCTAAAATGGACCCTTGGGGAACACCAGTGTTGTTTGCTAGGAATTCTGATTGTTGGGTTTGCCATTTAACTGATTGCTCTGTATTATGTAGGTAAGAGGAAAAACAGGTTATTACACTTAGAGTGGATCCAAGTTTTGTTACATTTTGTAAAAGCTTAGGGTGGGATACAGTGTTGAATATTTTTGATAGGTCCAGTAGGAGTACAGAAGTATATAGGCCAGCATCAATAGGTTTGTTAATGGTAACAGTGGAAGAAAGTAAGGCTGTGGTAATACTATGACCAGGGCAAAAACCATGTTGAGAGGGAGCTATGAGGTTATTCTTAATGAGATGCTTTAGTAACTAAGTTGAATGCATTTTTTCTAGGATTTTTGATAGAGGGGAGAGATTGGAGAGAGGCCTGTAGTTTGAGCGATCATGAGTATTACCACTTTTGTGTAAAGGAATTATAATGGATTTTTTTCCATAGTTGCGGAACATATGATTCAGTGATAGAACGATTCATAAGAATGCTAACAGGGAAAGCTATGGCTCTGGCTGCCAGTTGTAAGTATTCTGATGGTAAGTTATCAGCGGATAGTGAGCAGGGCTTTAATTTGGTTAATAATTTTAGAAGTAGGGATGTAGGTATAGGTTGAAATGAGAAGGATGGAATGGTAGGAATGCTGTTTGGAGGAACTATGGTGCCAGAGGTGGAAATGAGGTCAATTTGTGTGGAATTTCTGAAAATTGGGTTAGAGTTTGAGGAAGTGTCCTTGATTAGTTTTTGGATGGTATCAATAAAATGGTTATTAAATGTTTGTGCTATTTGGAGAGGTTTTTGTCAGGAGAGGGTGATGGGTTTTGAATGCTATCTGGATTAAGAAGGGGGGATACAGATTTCCTGAACTTTTTGGGATTATTACTTTGGGAGGAAAATTTTGAGGAAAAATAGTTTTTTTTATCAGATATGATAAGTTTTTTTTTTGCAGCATGTCTAAGTTTTTTAAAGATTTGTTCGTTTTCTAAAGTCCTAATTTTTTTCCAAATTTTCCAGGCATTATCTCTAGACAAGAGGGCTTGTTTGGTATGCTTTGTTAACCAGGGTCATGGTTTGGTTTTATTTGTTTTATAAGAAGAGGTGCTAGACTATTTAATGTGCTAAAAACAATGTTATTAAATATTGAACAGCATCATCAAGGTGCAGTAATTTTAAAGGAGCCCAATTTTGAGCTTGAAGAGCAGTATTAAAAATGGTTTGGGTAAAGTGGGTGAGCTTCTTGATAGGCTTATATATGTGAGATTTGGGGATGTGAAGTTGGGTTCTATGGGTATAGGCGGGCAGGTGGTCACTTAGAGGTTTTGGGAGGGTAACAGTATTGGTGTAGTAGTGGGGGTGTTATACTAGAATCCAATCTAATATGGCTTCAGCTTGGGTGTTTAGTGCATATGTAGGCTCTGTAATAAGTTGTGTGAAACTGTGGAGATTAATACTAGTATTTGGAGCTTTAGAAGTTAGGTTTAGCCAGTTAATGTTAGTGTCTCCCAGAATGATAGTTTCTTGGGAGATATATTGATTAATCCAACATATAAAGTCTTGCAAGTGGGGTATGTTATGTCCAGGTGGGATATAGATAGTAACAGTACATAGGTGTTTGTTAGGGTTTAAATAGAGGGTTGTAATTAGGATTCAGTATTATTAAAAGCGGAGACTGGTTTTGGATGTATATTTATAGTTAGAGTCTCTGTAAATTAGGGTAATACCTCCTCCTTTTTTATGGTTCCTGTCATTTTGAAGGATATTATAGCCTGGTGGAAGGATTTCAGAGTGAAGTATATGAGTTTTAAGCCAGGTATCAGTTATTGCTACTATATCTGGTGAGTGGTGAGAAAGCCAAGAGTATAATTCCATTGTTTTATTGCAGAGGCTTTGTGCATTCATAGTTACAAAGTATAAATCATGGGCTTTAGGGGAATGAGTATATTTTGGTAATTTCTGTGGTCCAGGATTGGGGTGAATATCTCCACATTGAGATAATGTCTTGAGGTGTTAATGAAAGAAAAACAGTAATTGGTCAGGTGGCTAGAAGATGGAGTTACAGGAAGTATAAAGCTAATTGAAGCAGGGGTTGGTGGGAATGGGGGTAGGGTAGGGGAGCGGATTGAGCCCGAGCAAAGTGAAGGGCTAACGGAGTGGGCAGAGCCACGATGTGGAGTACAGGCAGGAAAGAAAAAAACAATCACTTGTCCATGAAAAGCAGGTCAGAAAGGAGAAATTGCTTTAGTCTCAAGCAGATAATTGCTAGTCAGTTGTAATAAAAAACTATTGCAAGAGGCTATATAGACTTTTTACTGAGGGGTAGAATGTCTACAAGGAAAACTCCTAAACTAAACTGGAGGATGCTAGTGTGAAATAAAAGAAAGTCAAGATTATGAAGGGGTTACAAGTTGAAGAAAATTTATAGGCAGCAAGTATATATTAGAGTGGTATGGGGGGAATGGGGAGCATCCAGTAGAGTGCACTTGGAGTTGTCGCTTACAATAACAACTACCAACTGCCTAAAATGGTAGGGCCTACACTTTAGTTGGTGTTTAACACTATTTAGAGTGTAGTAATGTCTTTGGCCGTGACTGTCAAGCCCTTTCCAAAGCAGGGCAATAATCTGGTAAGGAAATGCAAGTAGTCTGTATGAACAACTAAAGAAGTAGAGAAATAAATAAAAATTTGATTAAAATCGGGAAGAAGACCAAAAATATACTTTACAATAAACATGTGTAGGCATTAAGCAATATATTAAATAAAACACCTTCAGCAGTTCAAAGATCCACACAAATGTATAATAATAGCAGCTACTATAAGTAGTTAACTGCCTGAAACAGCTTAAAAAAAGAATAAATCTACATTAAATTAACTAATCAGAAGTCATTGTTATTCTATACAGCACAGTGATAAATAATGTCAAACAGTTGGGAGCAAAAGATTTATACAAGAAAAATATCTGTACATAATGCTGTTACGAACACCAAGTGCAAATGTGTATGCAACAGTAAACTTCAGAAATAATCTCCCGCAAGAAAGCTCAGAAGTTATAAAATAACATCATATTAGAAAGCAGGGGCAAACAATTTGGTGCATTAGTTTAAACACAGGAGTATGCTACCAGATCAGTAAAGTCAGCACCACTAAAGTCGGCCAATATTGGGGAAATTAGGAAATGTACTCAAGTTCCGGCGTAACTAAAACCACAAAATAGGACATGGATTCTAAAGATATCACCGCAAAGCAGTATAGCACACTAAATAACTTACAACAGATAGTTATCCACAGACTCCGAATACACACTACTGGAAGGGTAAGAATGCTTCCTCAATAACGACTGAAAGGGTAAATGTTTGAATTTGAAAAATGACGGCAATAAACGGGATATTTGAAAACTATGTTAGGGCATCTGATTGGGTGAGAAAAATAGAATGGGGAAAAAACAGGCACAGTTAGAAAACAGGGAAATGTAGTGGAAAGCGTGGGAAAATTAGAGTAAGTAAATAAGTAATGCCTGCTAGAGTGCCACAATGTGGAGTACAGGCAGGAAAGAAAAAAGCAGTCACTTGTCTGTGAAAAGCAGGTCAGAAAGGAGAAATTGCTTTAGTCTCAAGCAGATAATTGCTAGTCAGTTGCACTAACAAACTATTGCAAGAGGCTATATAGACTTTTTACTGAGGGGTAGAATGACTACTAGGAAAACTCCTAAACTAAACTGGAAGATGCTAGTGTGAAATAAGAGAAAGTCAAGATTATCAAGGGGTTACAAGTTGAAGAAAATGTATAGGCAGCCGAGTATATATTAGAGCAGTATGGGGGGCAGTGGAGAGCATCCAGTAGAGTGCACTTGGAGTCGTTCCTTACAATAACAAACTGCCAGCTGCTTAAAATGGTAGAGCTAAAGTGTAGGTAATCTGGTAAGGAAATGCAAGTAGTCTGAACAAAACAGATAGTTATCCACAGACTCCAAATACACACTGCTGGAAGGGTAAGAATGCTTCCTCAATAGCGAGTGAAAGGGGAAATAACTTGTTTGCCCAGTTACAAAGAAAGAATATTTTTTGGCACTGTATGCGGATTGTCATACCACTGATGTCATATATTTAGCGCAGTGCAAGGACTGTTATTCGTTCTACTTGGAGGAAATCAACTGTAAACTTAAGAATAGAATATTGCAACATATGTCAGCAATACGCTTAGGTAACATTCATAATGCCCTATATCAGCATGTCAGTAAACAATGGACATACATTTGATTTTATGGTACTTCAGGTTGTTAAAATGTCTAGAAGAGGGGGAAATGTGTGCAACCTAACAGAATATAATGAGACTAGGTGGATTATTGAGCTGGGTGCTGATAGAGCCCCAGGTATGAGTGATATAATTCTAGTTAAACCCGCCCTAAAAATGAGGAGGGTTCAATATTGAATGTGACTGGTTACTAAGTAATTTAAATAGTTGTTTTAATGATTTATAAGTTGTCTGAAGAAGAGTTGATAACCTGAAAGCGCTTACACTGTTTTAATAAATATTATTTTGTACAGCGTGGTGGTTCAGATTTTTGTTCTACTATGGTGTGGGTGGAATCCATGTTGAGTTTTGGATAGTAGATTGTTAGTGAGAAGATGGAATTGGGTATGGATGCATTTTTCCAGAATTTTTGATAGTGGAGAGAGGATAGCAATTGGACGGTAGTTTTAAAGCTCTATATAGCTGCTGCCTTTATGTAGTGGAATGATGTGGGCTATTTTCCAGGTAGTTGGGACCTATATATCATAAACCAGTCAGTCGATATGATCTGAAAAAAAAATCAAAGCTGGATCAATTCATGATCAGGAAAAAAAAAAATCAAAGCTGATCTACCCATATACCCAGGTCTTTAAATTAATCCACACTTTGTCACTGTGTACTGTATTAAATATTCACCCTTCAGCCTGTCTCCCACACCTTGTATGCTTAGATTTGTATCTGTTTGTCATTTTACTACTGTCCTCTACCCAGCTGGTCTTTTCTGTCAATTTATTTTACATACATGACCTAGGTGTAACAAGTGTAATTAGTTTTCCCATTTTCAAGTCATTTGCTTACAAACTGCACAAATGCTCAGTTGAAAAAGATAGATCAGGAAGATGCAACCTAAGCAAATATGAGACTGGGACAGAGTCCTTGTTATAGTTATCTTAGCCACTATCAACACTGAAGATAGCAACACTTTCACCTCTTTAGTACATGTTATTTTACACTAATTTTGCATATTATTCAAGTAATTTTTGTGTTGAAGCAACTCCTACATTCCCCAAAGCCTCTTTCTGAACCATCCACATCTCCAACATATGACTCTTGCCTTTAAGAATATTTTTTCAAGTCTCAAATGGGTATAGATGTATTTGTGCAAACAGTTCCATGTAGAAAGTGTAAATTTTCTCAATTTGTAAATCTTTAAAATGTAGTAAGGCAAATAACTTACATCCCCATTATAAACTTGTGTTTTACTTAATTGTTGTATAAATCTTGTGGTCCAGATTAGCACTATGGAAAATATCCTCCAATGGTTATCCACTACCTACCCCCAAGAAACCATTGTTCTTGGTGACTTTAACAGCGACTGGTGCACCTGCTCAGCTGAATCCCCTGTCATCGATATAAATCTGTTTGGGTTCACACAAATAATAGCCTCTCCACTAGGATTAATAAACCCACCAACAGGGAAGTATCTTAGATCTGGTACTTATCAATAGCCACCCACGCTTGTATACGGCTGGGACTCTCCCCGATGACCTAAGTGATCATTCACTAACTTATATTATTAAGCATAGGCAGAAACCCACCAGAAGACTACATATAAAACAGTCAGAAATAATAAAAACATCAATCCTGCTAACTTTCCTCAACTAACTTAAATCGGTCAGCTGGTCAATCCTACAAAATCTACCACTAGATGAAGCTGTGACTTTCTTTAACAATAAATTCCTGAGCATCCTTGACTTCCATGCTCCTGCACGTACTATAAAGACTAAATCTAATACTGCTCCATGGCTCACAAAGGAAACTAGGAGAAAATCAAACTTAGAAATATAGCCTGGTCCAAATGACTATCAACTTAAAGCCACCCTCCACCAAGTGAGATATCGTCAACTTAGAAATGACACAAAAAAACTCATAATGCTAGACAGAAAAAAAAAAAAACTACTACCAGAACCTCCAGTTTAAACACCAAAACAATCCCCAAAAGTTTTGGGCAGGTATTAACCGACTTCTTCATCCAGGACAATCTACTACCCCGACCCCATCAAACTACACCCATAAATCCCCTGAAACTTTTCCACTACCTTTAATAACTTTTTCACTGAAACTATTCAGTCCTTAGCTAACCAACTTACTCCCACCCAGTCTAACTCTACCACTAACACACCCACTTCTCATCCCCCATTTAACTTCCAACATGTCTCCACCACTTTTATTCTATCCCTTATCAAAAAACTAAACCAACCACCCTTTCTGCTGACGACCTTCTGTAGAGTAATTACAAAAGGCTGCCGATGCCGTAGCATTCCCCATCTCTATCCTAATCAATATAACACTAGCTGATGGAACTATCCCCTCGATCTGGAAAATATCCCATGTTATCACACTCCACAAAGGTGAAAGTTCAACAGAACTGTCCAACTACAGACCCATTGCCATTCTCTCACCACTAGCCAAATTAATGGTGAAGTGCGTTCATAAGCAGCTTATGGAATATCTCATTCAGAACAGTCTGCTTGCCAACTCTCAGCATGGCTTTAGGCCACATCATTGCACCACCTCTGCCCTCCTCTCTTTTACTACTACTTCTTCTCTTTCAGCTGTTCCTTTTAGGGTTTGCCATAGCGAATCATCTGTTTCCATTTCTTCCTGTCCTCTGCATATTGCTCTGTCACACCAACCAACTGCATGTCCTGTCTCACCACATTCATAAACCTTAACTTAGGCCTTCCTCTTTTCCTCTTACTTGGCAGCTCCATCCTTGGCATCCTTTTCCCAATATATCCAGCATCCCTCCTTAGCACATGTCCAAATCAATGCAATCTCACCTCTCTGACTTTGTCTCCAAACCGTCCAACCTGAGCTTGACCCTCTAATATATTGATTCCTAATCCTGTCCATCCTTGTCACATCCAGTGCAAATCTTAACATCTTTAATTCTGCCACTTCCAGCTCTGACTCCTGCCTTTTTGTCAGTGCTACCATCTCCAATCCATACAACAAAGCTGGTCTCACTACCCTCTTGTAGACCTTCCCTTTCACTCTTACTGGTACCCGTCTGTCACAAATCACTCCTGACACTCTTCTCCACAGATTCCACCCTGCCTATACTCTCTTCTTCACCTCTCTTCCACACTTGCCATTACTCTGAACTGTTGGTCCAAGTACTTAAACTCATCCACCTTCACCAACTCTACTCCCTGCATCATCACCATTCCTCTATCCTCCCTCTCATTTACACATATATATTCTGTCTTAGTCCTGCTGACCTTCATTCCTCTCCTCTCTAGAGCATATCTCCACCTCTCCAGGGTCTCCTCAACCTGGTCTCTACTCTCACTACAGATCACAATGTCATCTGCAAACATCATAGTCCATGGAGCCTCCTGTCTGATCTCGTCTGTCAACCTGTCCATCACCATTGCAAATAAGAAAGGGCTCAGAGCTGATCCTTGATGTAATCCCACCTCCACCTTAAATGCATCTGTCACTCCCACTGCAGACTTCACCACTGTCACACTACCTTCCTACATATCCTGTACCACTCTTACTTCCTCATACAATATCACAACTCCTCTCTAGGCACCCTATCATATGCTTTCTCTAGGTCCACAAAGACACAATGCAACTCCTTTTGACCTTCTCTGTATCTCTCCATCAACACTCTCAGAGCAAATATCGCATCTGTAGTGCTCTTTTCCGGCATTAAACCATACTGCTGATCACTAATCATCACCTCCCTTCTTAACCTAGCTTCCACTACTCTTTCCAGTAACTTCAAGCTGTGACTGATCAGTTTTATCCCTCTGTAGTTACTACATCACATCACTCTTATTCTTAAAAATAGGTACCAAAACACTTTTCTCCACTCCTCAGACATCCTCTGACTTTCCAAGATTTCATTAAATAATCTGGTTAAAAACTACACTGTCATTTCTCCTAAGCACCTCCATGCTTCCACTGGTATGTTATCTGGACCAACACAACGACAGGCTATCTTCAGCCCTATTTCCAGACCTGTCGAAGGCCTTTGATATGGTCAACCACAAATAACTCATCCATTCTCTAGAATCCATCTCCCTAGATAACCATGCTATTCAGTGGTTCCTATCCTATCTGAATGGCAGACAACAGGCTGTATTATGACAAGGCAAACTGTCCACCCTGCTACCTCTCACCCTTGGTGTCCCTCAGGGCTCTATTCTAGGTCCTCTACTCTTTTCTATCCTCATCAGCAATCTTCATACTAACATCCCTGATGCAACCTGCATTCAATATGCAGATGATTCTGCCCTGATCCGTACGGCCTCCTCCCCTTTAGACCTGCAGACCTTAACACAAAACACATTTAACACAGTTGAAAATTCGCTCTCTAATCACTGTCTGTTAAATCCCAACAAAACTAAACTGCTCCTCTTTACCCCCACCAGTAGATCCACCTCATTTTCCTTCTCCATAACATCCAACAGTGGTACATCTATCTCTCCAGATGACCATACTAAGCTTTTAGGAGTAATAGTGGACAGTAATCTCAAATTTGATCTGCATATCAATAAAAGTATAAAAACCATTAATAAGAAGCTTGGCTCATTATATAGCAGCAAACCTTTTCTAACTCCATTAGCTAGGACTGCAGTCGCCCGCTCACACCTACTGTCTACCCTTCTATATGCCCCCCCCCATACTCTCCAATGTGAGCACAACTGCACTTAGTGAGCTCTCTCACTGTTACAACTGTATTGCCAGATTTGCCATAGGCTCAACATATAGGACACATCACTGTCACAACCTCAGTCTTCATGGGTGGCTAGAACTGCCTAGCCTACTTCTGTTCAATCAGCTTATAGTAGCAAGCAAAACTCTGTACCACCCTGAAAATACTTCTGCACTCAAAAAGCCATACAGTAATTCAAGGCAACTACGATCATCCAATAAACTGTTGAATTCTGCTAACTATACACTCTTATAGCAATTTACAGAGTGTAAAATTTAAACAAACTAAATTGCTGGAAATTAAATATTAAAGTTTGGAGTAAGTTGAAAGAGGAGTTGCAGCGGAAAGGCTGGGAGTGCAGAATAGATACAGGAGTAGGTTAGCACTGTATATTATAAACAGAAAAGTTAGGTTAGATGTAGATATTAGAGGGACTTATGTTGGAGAAGAACATGAGCATTCTCACTTTGAAGATAGGTAGGAGTAGAGGAGGGATTTGAAGTTGGAGTAGTTTTGAGTATTTTGAAGGGAAGGAGGAAGTGAGTTCCATAGTTTAGCTAAAGAGCAGGACAGCAGAAGGTGCCCTGGGGGCCATAAAGCTTTGTAGATTTTAAGGAGGTTTTGATTTTCTGATCTAAGTGAACAATTAGGAATATAGGGGATTAAGGTGGTGGAGAGAGAGATTAGAACTATAGGGGGTTAAAGTGGTGGAGAGAGAGGGATAGCTGGATGGCTTGAATATGAGCTTATGGGCAGTGGTAAGTTTAAGAAGGTTCAGGTAGTTTAAGAGTCCTAATTTGGGGGGGGGGGTTGATGTTTGGATGTGGATATCGAATTTTAGATGTTCATCAATGATGACATTGAGCAGTTTAGTGTGTGACACAATTTCAATAGGGATGTTATTCTGGCTTATTATTTTGAAGGAGTTTTTATCAATGGTGGAGTTTTTAGATGGAGAGAAAATCATTAATTTAGTTTTGTTCGCTTTTAGGGCGAGGTGGTTGTTTTGCATCCGGGTTTCAGTATTTGAGAAAGCTGTCTGAGTTTTTTTGCAGAAGGCTGGAGGGGGAGTCAGCTGAACAAATTATTGGTGAATCATCAGCATACTGGATTAGTGTGTTATTTGAGATGGAGTGGTTAAAGTTATTGATGAATATATTGAAAAGTAAGGGGGCAAGGACAGAACCTTATGGTACACCAGTAGGAGTGTGTAGGAAAGTTGAAGTGGATTATTTCCATTTAACAGCGTGTTGTCTTTTGGAGAGGTGGCTAGTGAACCAGGCTGTGGTGGAAGGGGAGGGATTAAAGGAGTAGAGTTGAGATAGGAGTATAGGGTGGGAGATGGTGTCAAGGCTTTGGAGAGGTCTAGGAGCAGGGTAGATATGATTTTCCAGAGTCACAAGCATAGTTAATGCTCTCAAGGAAGGAGAGGAGAGGCAGTGATGGTACTCTGGCCAGGACGGAATCCATGCTGTGTGGGGGGTTAGGAGGTTGTTATGAGTTAGATATGGCATTGGTTGTGAATGAATACATTTCTCTAGGATTTTTGAGAGTGTAAAAGGAATGGCAGTAGGCCGAAAATTGGTGGTGTCTGTGTTTTTACCACCTTTGTGGAGTGGAAAGATGAATGCTCATCTCCAAAGTGGGGGAACATAGGATTCTTGGATGGACCTGTTTATATAATGGAGATAGGGAAGGCTATGCTGTCAGCAGATAATTTGGGGAAGTAAGCAGGCAAATTATCTGGTGCATTGGAACATGGTTTCAGTTGGAGGAAGAATTATTATTTTTTTTTTTATTGTGTTCATGGGAACAGGACTGAGGCTGAAGGTAGGCGTATGAGTTGTAGGGTCAGGAGGAGAGGTTGGGGTGGGGGTAATTGGAGAAGAGCGACGGCAGCTGGCAGTATGTTTGGCTATACATTCCACAAAGAAGGTGTTAAATAGAGAGGCTGTTTCTTGATCTGTAAAGTTAGGGTTAGGGCATGGATTGTCTTTACTGCCAGGAGGGAGGAGATAGTACTCCAGAATTTTCTAGGGTTGGTAGTGTGTTCAAATTGAAGCTTGGAGTAATATGTTTTGCGGTCTCTAGTTATTAATTTTTTAGAGAGTTGCAGAGTTGCTTAAATTCTAGTAGGACATTAGGTGGTTTATTGTTTTGGTATTGTTTTCATGTTTTGTCTCTTAGGAGCATGGTTTGTTTAGTTTCCTTTGATAGCCAGAGAGAGGTTATAGGTTCATAGGTAGGTACTAGGCTATCTGCCCGAGGGAATTTATAAGCCTAGCCAGAGTGTGTCGGCTTTCGCCACTCTATTGATTAATTAACTGAGCCTCTGTCAAGCAGAGCCAATGAAGTGAACCCAGGGGTGTATTTTCTGTTACCCATCCACTCGTCAAGGCTTCTCTTGAAGAGTGTTAGTGAGGGGCTATGCCTAATGTAGTTAGGAATTTTGTTCCAAAGCATGGGGAGTCTCTGTGACAGGAATCTATCCCTCCAGCATGTTTTATTTATTGTTTTGGTGAGGTTTAGCTCACTAGAGCGCGTGGCTCGCAGTGACTTGGATTTCTTTAGGTGGAGCATGTCCATCAATTCTTAGTTGGACATGGCGTTGTAAGTCAGGCAGAGATCACCTCTGAGTAAGCGATATGCCACTGAGTACAGCCAGAGTTTTTTCAGTTGGGCTGCATAGGACATATGTTTGAGGCCAGTAATCCTCTTGTGCTTTTGTGGTCTTTTCAGCTGTTGAAAGTGTCTTGTGAGGTACATCCCAAATGGGACATTGTACTCTACGATGGGTCTGATGAGTGACGAGTAGAGGGGCACTATAACCTCTCTATTTCTAGATGCGAACGCGTTAATAATTAGATGGGCCACATAGAAGGATTTCTAACTACTTTGGCAATATGATTGTCAAACGAGAGATTACTATCTACCTGGGTCCCTAGATCTCTTATTACCTCTTCTGTATTAAGGGGGCTGCCACCTATGTGGTAATTCGTGGGTGTTTTGTTTTTCCCAAAGGGATGACTATACATTTTTTGGCATTTCGCTTGAGGCCATGACTTTGACACCAGGTGTCTGTCTCAGTAAGGCCTTTTTGAAGGATATCCGTGTCAGCCAGAGAGTCAGTTATGGCTCCCAGTTTGCACTCATCAGAGAACTTGGTTAGCTATAGTCCTCCTGTGATTTCCTGTACTTCTGAGAAATATATGCCGAACAGTAGGGGTCCCAGAACCGAGCCTTGCAGGACACCACTTGTGACTGGTTTAGAGTCAGACCTGGAGCCTGCTATTCTTACCGTGTGAGTTCTGTCTGTAAGCCATTTGACAACCTATCTTGTGACGTAGGGGTTTATGTTCAGACTGGTGAGCTTTTCTATAATACCTGAGTGAGAAATGGTGTTGAACACTTTGGCGAGATCAAGGTAGGCTGTGTGAACCACCTTTCCCTCGTCTATGGCCTTGGTAACTGTCTCGAAGAAGTCAACCAGGATTAGTAGGCATGATCTGCCCTTAACAAAGCCGAACTGGGTCAGGTCAAGTGTTTGGAGGTTCCCAATGTCTTTGTTAATGAGTTCCATGATGATGCGCTCCATAGCCTTGCAGACCAGGCTAGTCAGGCTTATGGGGCGATAGTTACCAGGGTCAGTTGTGGCCCCTTCTTTCTGGAGCGGAATAACTGTTGCTGTGTTTCCTTCTATGGGCACATTGCCTGTGGAGAGGCTGAGGTTGAACAGTGTGTTTAGGTATGGGGTTAGTTCGTTCTGTAGTTCGTGCAAAACGCAGCCTGAGACACCATCTGGCCCCATTGATGCTGTTTTTTTGGCTTTTGAAAGGACTGTTTTCACCTCTGCTTCTGTGATTTCTGGGGCACTACACTTTTCCGGAATTGTTGTGGGCCCTTTTGAAGGTGAGAGGGAGGTGAAGCTTGCACTGAATCTATCTGCCAGGATGTTGGCAATATCAGCAGGTTCAGTATATTTTGTGCTATTTTGCACTAGCTCAGAGCATATCTGCGAGTTGCCACTTAGATTCTTGACATAGCTAAAGAAGGCTTTGTGGTTATCTTTCAAATCCTTGGCTATTTTTCTTTCGAAGTTAGCCTTGGATGATTTTATGAGGGACCTTAGTTTCTTACTGATACTGATCAGGGATGTCTTTCCTTCTTGGGATTTGCTTTTTTTCTGAACTAGTTTCCTCCTTTTGTTGTATAACCTGTTTATGGCAGGGGTCCACTAAACTGGTTTCATTCTCTTAGGGGAGTGAGTCTTGGTTTTGCTAGGGATGGCATGATCCATGCATCCTTGTAGGTGCTCATAGAGTGCAATTGTAAAGGATTCTGCATCTTGGGCAGTGTTATCCTTTAGCATGGGGGCTGTGAAACTTACCACTTCTGCCTTAAGTAAGGTGAAGTTTGCTTTAGAAAGGTTTTTCACTGTGGTTTCCTTGATTGGGCGTGGTGGTGGGGTGTGGACATCAAGGGTGATTAGTTTATGGTCTGATCTAACCAGTGATGGGCTACCTCCAGTACAGAGCACCTGTCGCCCATGTTGGTGATGACCAGGTCCAATATGTTGTGGCTTCTGGTAGGGGAGTTTACCGGCTGATCCAGGGCATTTGAGTTGATAAATTCCAGGAAGCGCTGAGCCTGGGAGTTTGTACTCAAGTAGTTTTCCCAGTTAATGGTAGGGTAATTGAAATCACCCAATATCAGGGTGCTCGGTAGGGCCTTCAAGTTTTCCAGTGTCTCCAGAAAGGTGGAGAGGTGGTCCTGGGTCATGGAGGGTGATCTGTAGCAACGTTGCAGATTTTCCCGATGTTAGTTGCACATGGATGATCTCAGAGGTATCACGTTGTGCCACTAACCTGGAGGTGTGAGTATCCTTGATGAATATGGATACACCCTCTCCATTTGTGTTTCGGTCCGTGTTCTGTTACTGAAATGTGTGTTATGAGTTGTAGCCCAATTGTGCTTGAGTGCTTTTGGGAGCCTTGAACCAGGTTTCAGTTACTGCACAGATGTCAATGTTCTCCATACTTAGGAGTGCTTTGAGCGCATGCATTTTGAGATTTAAACTCCTGGCGTTGAATAGCATAACCCTCATTTTTTTACTTGTGCTGTTTATGGAGGTGGGTTTGAATTTTGAGCCTTGCCTAAAAAAGTCACTATGGGGGCAGCAAGAGCCATGGCCAGTATTCGAAAGCCAAGGGATGACAGGTGCAAGCCATCTCTTGTGAAGCAACACTGCTTGTCGAGCATGTCAACCCAGGCTGACAGACACTGGATCTCTTTTGAATGACATGAGAAGCTTAGTCAATTGTTGAAACAGATAATTTTTTCTTTATACTGAGGTATCATTCTTGGTGAGGGCAGGATGCTACTCAGGGTCAGGGTCATACCCGCCTGGGCTACATGATCAGAGAGCTCTTCCATGTCTCTTTTCATGTAGTCCAGGGAGGTACGTCTCAGGTTATTCACACTAAAGTGAACAATGACAGAGTCATATTTGTACTTGTTCTGGAGTGACGTGAGTGCTTGTGTTGTGGCAGATTCTGGCTCCCGACAGACAACTAACAGTAACCTTCTCCTTGTCCAGCCTAGTGAGTGGGGTGTCAATGTGCTGACTATTGAGTCATGTATTGCTAGTGTGTTAGGTATGTTATTTTGCCTTAAGGGCTGTGATTGTGCGGCACATTGATTTTGTGTTATAGCTTTAACTCTTTTGGTCCTGAGAGGAGCAAGGCTATTGAGTAAGTTCAGAAAGGTTTCATTAAAGTAATTGATGGTGTTGTCAAGGGGAAAAGTTTTTAAGGGTGTCCAGTCTAATGGTTTTAGACAGTCCGAAAATATTTGCAGGTTGAAATTGGAGAGGTTTCGAATTTGTATGTAGTGATGCTGTTTTTGAAGTGGAGAGGGGTGCCAGTCTGCAAAGGCTGGCAGGTGGTCACTGAAAGGGTCAGGAAGGATTCCTGTATTTGAGATTAGGTTAGGATGAGATAATAAGATTAAGTCAATGATGGAGTCGGAGGTTCCATCTTTGTTTGGCCTGGTAAGAAACTTTACTAGCTGGGTGAAGTTAAAGAGGTTGATTGTTTGAGTAGGGTATTGAGATTTTATAGTGACCCATTTAATGTTTATGTCACCTAGGATGATGGTTTCATTTTTAATGTTAGAGGAGAACCAGGAGAGAGTGTCTTCTAGTACTGGGATGTTATCTGGAGGGATGTAGAGGGCACCTATGCATATTGATTTGAGTTTGTTGATTTTTTAAGAAAGCTATGGTTAATTCGGAATTGGCAAATTTCGTAGTGGGGTTGGTGTATGGAGTAAGTGTATAGGACGAGGAGTAGATTATGGCTATGCCACCTCCTTTTTTGCTGGGTCTATCATTATGAATCATTTGGTAGCCAGGTGGAAGAATTTCATTGTCTTTTATGTACGGTTTAAGCCAAGTTTCTGAGATGGCAACTATGTTGGGCTGGGCTATGACTGGAACAGTGATTCAAGACATGCATGGGTTAAAGAACAATCCTACCCAACCATGTTAACAATCAAACTCTAGATGCTGCTGCCAGAAAACTTCCACTCTACCAAAAAAGGGAGGGTGGACTCCCCTTTCTTCAGCTGGAAAAACCTGACAGCATGCATTCCACTCTCTTTTTTTGATGCATCCCAAGTCCTGAAGAAGATCAGAGAAGATCAGCCAATAATAATCCTGATAGCTCAGATCTGGCTGGCAACATTGGTACCCTGCTGCTGCTGAGAAGCATGTCTCGGCATGGCATCTACCTCTATGTCCTCTCTTACTTTAACACAGAACAACTACAAGATCCTGCATCCAAACTTAGAAAACTCTGCAGCTAGCTGCTTGGAATTATATATAAAACAAAATAATAATATTTATCTCAGAGGGTTAAGGTAAGGGACCTATCATGGGAGCCACTAACTCTTATTCAAAAACTCAGCAAGCTGAAAAAGATACAAGGGAAAATTGCAGCAGAAAACAAGTGCAAAAAACATTCACAATGCTACATAGAATACATCCTGAAAACTTTAGTGAACTTCTCCCTTAAATCTCCCTCCTTCCAGGTCATAAGATTCATCATCAAGAATGCACAAGAAACCCAACATGAACCTCCTTGTTCTCTTCCATCACTTTCTTTGCAGTTTCTTTTGAGAGGAAAAAAAAATGTAAAACCTCCAAGGAAACCACCTTTTTTCCCCTTTTACCTGGACAACTTACCACTTCCCCAAAGAAACCAGCAGCAGCAACAGCAGAACTAGCAGCAAAGCAGAAAACAAACTCTTTCTTGTAGAAAATAACTTTCCTCTAGCAATCACTCAGTAGCAAGAAGGTATCTGGAGTACAACCTTTCATAATCTTCCATCCTCTCTCTAATCTTCTGAGAGGTGGTGCCACTTTATGCCAAAATCCTATCTCAGACATAAAAGTAGTATCCAGAGTGGCATTGAACCAAGCCATTCATTTATAGACATCCTCATCCCTTCCGCCTGCGGAACAGACAAAGCGACATACAACACCTTGGAGATGTGCAGAAGACACCGACTACTCAGGCAGACAACTACAAGAAGCAGCAGCAACACCAGGCTCTGCAGTGCAAGCAAAGCAATTTGAAAAATAGCAAAAAAAAAAACAGACAAATTGTCATGGATTAAAAACTCCTTTCGATGGAAGACGACTACTCAAAAAAGCTTTTCTCAAAAATACAACTCTGCTCCACCACACTACAGCTTTCACTACAGGTTTCTACTACTTAGTGGCTACCAGCTACATTTTAGAGAGTGCCACTTGGAAGCATTAAGTACTTTGCCACTTATGCCTATCTTTTCTTATTGCATAGATCCCAGATCCTGTTTGGTTTTGCAACTTCTTTATTTCCATGGGTTCTTTACCATTTCCATTTTTGGTGGGGCTCCTTCTACAGCATGGTGGATGTGCACTATGCATATGAAGAGGATGGTAGATGAATCCTTACCAGAAATGTAGATATCCCATAGGTATGCATCTGTGGTACTAGGTATAAAGGTACAGTCTTGATTACCCACTCTAGGGTCCTCTGTGGTCTTTCCTATTATTACCTATTCATGTATCTATATATATCCATATATATATATATATATATATATATATGTATATATATATATATATATATATATATATATATATATTGTTTTTATGGGAAAGCCAGGTATGGAGGTTAGGAATTTTATTTCAAAGACTTTTGGCATTAATTCTGGTGATGTGAATGGTCTTAGGGGTACAAGAATGTGATGGAGGGGGTGTTGATGGGGCCAGGGTTGAGGTGGATGTCACCAAAAAGAGAGAGGGCGATTTGGTGTAATATGTGTGTAATATAGTCTAATGTGGAAATAGAATTTGAGTAGTGATAGAGACAATATTTGTTAGGGTGTGGAAGGTGGGGTAAGTTAGGAGAGGGTAGGATAGGTAGTACTTTGTGTTTGTATAAGAGGGTTGTGTTAGAAGAGTAGAGTTCATGAGGTATAGAGGCGAAGGAGTGTTATTTAGTATGTTGGACATTAGATGTGTAGTGTAGTGGTAAAGTATGGGAGGAATTATGGAGGTGTATAAGGTAACCTAGGGTGCAAAGGAGTGTTATGAGTAATGTCAAACTGAGGAAATGTGTTTTGGTATGGAATATTGTACAGGTGGAATTAATGTTTTTAAGTTTGGACTGTGAAGAGTAGGAGGAGTTACAGGTGATTGGATAGAATGATGGTATGGAAGGAATTAGGAATAGATAAATGGACAGGTAGTGGGGGCAGGTGGAAATTGGGGGCAGGATAGTGGATCGTACTTGCCTGAAGAGCAGACATAGCAGGCATAGCCAGTCTATGCTGTACTGCTGCAAAAACAGTCAGTGGAACCCTATGAGATAAGTAACTTAATCAGAGTGTTAGCGGCAGTGCTAGAATAAGGTGGAGATATGTGGAACAGTGTTGCTGCAGTTGAGCAAAGAAATCGTAGTGGAGAACCAAAGGGGAACAGAGAGGGTAGGTAATGCTTAGTATGTATGCTTAACAGAAGTTAATTGTAGAGGCTGGGGAAGAGGCAGTTTGGGTGCAATATAGTGACTAGGTAGATGATTGGTAGAGATATACTTTTGGGTGTGAGAGGACACAAGGTAGTAGTACAGACTGTAGAGTGCGAGCGCTTGGTAGTGAGACTATATTTACATGTATGGAGACGTAAACATTCTTAACATAACATACATTAATATTTCAGGGGAATTCTGAAATACCAGGGCATATTATTTATTTATATTTATTGTATTTATTTATTGTCATTTGTTAACCGGGTTGGTCCAACTGAGCCAAAGGCCCATTTTCAGTGGAGACCCAAGGAGAAAAGCTCCAATTACAATTACAGACATTCCAAAAAAACAGTAATTAATGCAAAGACTAAAACTTACAATAGGAATATTAACAAGAAACATTTACATAAAATGAAATAAACAAAGACAAATATTTATATATGTTTCAAAAAATCCAATATAATAGTGGCAGGATAAACCCCAAGTAGGAATATTTACATGAACCTGATTGTAGATAAACTGTAAATTGGAGTGTTAGCAAGAAAGAAAGGGGAATAAAAAGAGAGAAAAACTTAAAGTAATCAAAAGTAGAATTTAGGAAGAAATCAATTGGAGATCAGGCTGGAGCTTGGCAAGGGCAGGACCAGGTGTTAAGAAGGTAGTGTTTGACTTGTAGTTTGAAATGGAACTTATGGGGGATACTTCTTATTTTAAGTGGAAGAGAGTTCAGGTGTGAGCTACTGAGTAATTATATAGGGACTTATTGATGGTTTGTAAATGTCAAGATGATGTTTGTCAGATGTATGAAGTTGACATTGGGGGTTGTATAGAGATACTATATTTGAGATGGAGGGACAGGAAGAGGGATTATAAAGAACTGAGTGTGTGATATGCAGTTGAGAAAGAAACGGTTGTTTAGGGAATGCAGGCCATTGTAATGATTTAAGGGCAAGGCCGTGGTGGAATTTGTAGGGGAGTTTAGAGGTGAATCTAGCTATTTTATTGTATATTTGCTGTAGTTTAGAAAGAAGTGAAGACTGAAGGTGAGTAAAAACTGGAGCTGCATACAAAAGACAGAGTAATAAGAGAGACAGGGCCAGGGAGGGTTTGGTGGAGGGTGAAAGCAGTTTGTGGTTACGGTACAGTAGACCAAGTTTCTAGTGTTTTTTTTTTTTTTTATGCAATGATGGATATGTATGTCGAATTTTAATTAGTCAGTTATAACACCAAGTAATTTAGTATGGGGGTCTGGTCTGATAGTGGTATTCTTGAGGGAGGTAATAGAGAAAGTGGATTTGTGTGTTGCCAGTGTTTTAGGAAGGAAAAGTAGAAGTTTAGTTTTTTTAGATTTAGGATTAGTTGATTGTCAGTGAGCCAGGTTTCGATGGTTGTAAAAATATTTTCAGTAAGAGCAAGGAGTTCTGGGATGCTGTGGGCAGTAGCAATAAGGGTCAAGTCATCGGCACATTGTAATAGTGTGGAGAGGTTGGTAGCAGAGGATAAACTGTTGGTAAAAATATTGAACAAGAGAGGACCCAATATAGAGCCTTGGGGGTGTTAACAGGAAGAAATGGGGAAGTGACAGTTTTCCAGTGTATAGATTGTTTTCCATTAGCTAAGTAGCTAGAAAACCAGCTTAAAGAGGGGGTGGAGAGAAGAAGGTCATAGAGTTTAGTTATCAGTTTAGAGAGAGAGACACTATCAAATGCTTTGGAGAGGTCGAGGAATAAACAGGAAACTAGTAGGTTGTTGCCATGGGCTTCTTTTACTGTTTGAGTGAATGAGAGTAGCGCTACTGATGTACAGTGTTGGGTGGGAGTAAGAAGGTTACTATCTAGAAGGTGTTTAAGTAGCTGAGTGTAGATGCATTTTTCTAGAATTTTGGAAAGGGGGGATAGTATAGCAATTGGACAATAGTTGGATGGGTCAGTGGAGTTTCCTCCTTTGTGAAGAGGGATCGTGTAGAAGGATTTCCATACATCTGGGACAAGAGATTCAGTAATAGAACAATTAATAAGGATAGAGACAGGGTAACCGATAGCATTGGCAGCAATTTTAAGAAAATAGGAGGTTGGATTGTCAACAGAGGGAGATCATGGCTTAGATTTATTTAGCTGGGATTTGATGAAGGCAATGGGAACTGGTTGTAGGGAGAATGTATTGGTGGAAGGAGTGGGATGTAAAGGTAGAGAGGAGACAGTAGAGCTATTTGGAGGTAGTTTTTGGATTGTTTCAATAAAGTAATTATTTAAAAGAGTAGCAGTCTCTGAGGCCGTATTGAGAGGGAACTGGTTGGGGTTAGAAGGATTACCAGGGTGGAGATTTTATTTATGTAAGTATATTTTCCTTGAACTCTAATATTTGACCTGTATATGCAAGTTGATCTGAATTTAGTAATACAAAAATCTTCTTAGATTCATTCTGTTTTATTACCTCATCTACTTATATTATCTTCTCCCAAAATCATTTGCACTTTTTTCTTTGTGTTCATTACATTTTCATCTGTGTCTTTCTTATTACTATATGTAGTATAACTTATTGGTGGTGGCCTAGTTTTCCAAGGTGTAACTTCATTTAATACTGATGCACTTTATTTTGGTTGAAACTACCATTAGGCTTACTTTGCTTTTAGATTTCTCAGTTTTGCGCCACTTAGTTGGCTCACATCAAATGTGTATATGTCACATTTGGCAGTTAACATGCACAGTAAATATAGTTATATTTTTATTGTACTGGTGCAAGATCAACTGCAAATATCTGTATAAGAATGTTGTAAAAGAGTAGAAGACTGTCATAAAAATCAAAGAAAGCCTCCTAGACTGGATCTTAAATAAAACCAACACCTCTTACCAAGCAGGCATCCTTCTGGACACCCTTAGTGACCACCAACCCACCTTCTTACTGAAATTCAAAACCTAGGCCAACCCTAACCCCCTATTACAAACTACACGGAACACAAACAACTTCAACTCTAACAAATTCAAACTTGAGCTAAAGCACCATAACTGGAACATACTAAAAGTATTACCCATAGATGAAGCAGTAACCCAATTCAATAACACTCTCCAAAAAATCCTAAATGCCCACACTCCATCCCATACCACAAAAGTCAAAATGAAAACAGCCCCCTGGATTACCAAAGAGGCTAAAAATAAAGTAGCACTAAGGAAAAGAGCCTGGAATCATTGTGGAGCCACAAACACCCCAGCAGCTAGAGAACAATTCCAAAAACTTAGAAATGAAACAAGAAAAGCAGTTCTCTTGGATAAAAAGAATTATTGCATACAGCTGAAAAACAGGCATCGCAACAATTACAAAAGATTCTAGGCAGGAATAAACTACTTCACCCTGGCAAACCCTCCACCCCATCTCCTACCTCCATGAGGGAAATCACAAATATACGTGATACACGTTTAACAAATACTTCATAGAAACTATCTCTAATCTTGTTCAACAATAGCTTACATCCACCACCATAATTGCCCCAAACCTGTAGATAGTCCTAAAACAACCTTCCAGTTTCAACCCATCCCTTCCAACTATGTCAAAAGGTTACTAATCTAACTTAAACCTACTACATTAGCAGCTGATGACATCCCTGCTGAATACCTTCAATTGGCTGCCAGTGAACTTGCCTTCCCAATATCTTTCCTTCTAAACAGATCTGTATCTGAAAGCACCATTCCACTCATCTGGAAGACCTATATCATCCCCCTCCACAAAGACAGTACCTCCACCGACCTCACTTACTATCGCCCCATAGCCATCCTGTCTCCACTAGCTAAAATACTTTAAAAATGTATACACCACCAACCTATACCATACCTACTCAATAACCAACTTCTCTCTCCTACCAGCATGGATTTTGGCCTGCTCACAGCACCACCACTGCCCAAATTTCTTTCACAAACCTCATCAACAAAAACAAACACACAGGCAATCTAACATCTGCCATATTCTTGGACCTGTCGAAGGCCTTTGATATGGTCAACCATCTTAAACTACTTCAATCCCTTAATGACCATGGCCTTAGTAACCATGCATTAGCCTGGTTTTAGAACTATCTACATGCAAGACAACAAGCAGTTTGATGGGATAACAACCTATCCTCACTCCTACCCATCACCACAGGAGTCCCACAAGGGTCCATTCTAGGTCCCCTTCTATTCTCCATTTTTACCAATAATCTTCACAGTATGTGTCAAGATGCAACTGTTGTTCAATACACTGACAACTCAACACTAGTCTGTTTAGCAAATGATCCTCAGAAACTCCTCTCTATCACCCAGAAAGTCTTCCAAACTACCAAAACCTGGTTTCTTAACAAAAACCTAATACTAAATCCCCAAAAGACCAAACTGTTACTGTTTAAACTAAACAAATCTACCACAATACCAAACCCATTTAATATTGTGTCCAGGGATGGGACTGTCATCTCTTCAGACACTCATACTAAACTGCTAGTTGTGACCATTGATAACAACCTCAGGTTTGATCAGCATACTTTGGTTCTTGATCAGCATATTAATCAAACCATTAAAAATATCCACAAAAAACTGGGCAGTCTATATAAAAATAAACCATTTCTAACCCAACCTGCCAGGATAACTGTTGCTCAAACTCACCTCCTTTCTGCACTATTCTATGCCTCGCCCATTTTCACCAGCCTACCCAAAACCAAAATTGCCAAGCTCAACACCTGTTACACTCAAATTGTCAAATTTGCTACTGGTGCCCCCTACCGAGCCCACCACTGTCATTCCCTAAAACAGCTTGAGTTCCCTAATCTCCTAACCTTCCATCAGCTTTTCTTTGCCCACAAACTCCTACTCCTCCCAGATAAAACTGCAGCACTGACCAATCTACTAGAACTACAAACTAATCCTAGACAACTTCGTTGTAGTGATAAAAAGCTAATCAAGGTCACCAAAAGCAATAACACAGCAGGGGACTCTCTCTTCCCTAATTACATGGGTAAAATTTGGAACACCCTAGCTTCTGCTATTACCTCAGCAGACTCAAAGGTTAAATTTAAAGGACTCCTCAAAGAACACCAAAAACTCAGATGGATATGCTCATGCTCCTCACCAGGCTGACCTCCCCAAGCATACCCACCCTCTTCCTCATTCTCTTGCTCCCTGTCTTAGCCATACAATTAAGAGGAACTGCAGCTTTTTTAACTTCTAGCTTCCTCTCAGTGGCACCTCTGCATCTGGCCCCTTAGCTAGTACGTATACAGATAGTGGCACTAAAACACTGTTAGGACACACTCTTACATACCTTATATAATTTTCTTTCTTTCTACATCTGCTTTTTCCTTCCTTTCTTACTTGATCTTTATATCCTACCATTTAACTCTATTGTTTCACCTGCTACTATGCACCTGACTATATGTATAACTTGTTCACACTCCAACTGTATAAAGTAAAAATAATGCAACTTCTAGACACTGTTAACCCATGTATCTTAGTCTGCATTTTGTCTTACTTGTGTATTGTCTCATCCAGTTCTAAAATTGTAAAACGTGCACATTCTATGTAATTATGTTAATTTTAAGCTTTGTAACTATGTAACTTTGTTCATTTTAAGCTTTGTACTGTATTATCTATGTAAATTTACATGCTCCTGTACACCCCTAATATTTGCTTGTAATTTAATCTGTGGAGCTTTTCTCCCTGGGCCTCCTCTGAAAATGGACATGCATCCATCCTGGTCAGCAAATGTAAAATAAATAAATTAAACATACTGTTATTTTAAATGTTGTAGCAAAAGCACTATTTTGATAAGTGCAGACTGATATTTGTTTAAAATGTTGTATCAATCTGTTTAAATTGTTAAGTCTTTTATTTTAGTGCTGCTATCTCATCCAAATTATAAGTTGGTCTAGAGGATTAAGGCTGTGAGCTCTTGTTCCTGTGGTATAGGGTTTGGTTCCTTCAGTCCTCTTTTGCCAGTTGTGCGACCTTGAAGAAGTCATTTAACTAGACTATGTGTGGGGCAAGTAGGACCTTGGGCTATGCTCCTCAATGGTCCCCAGAACCTGGTAGCTACCTGTGAACACAAATGTCTGATGCTTTCCTTTTAGGGCTGCCTTATGTAACTAACTATGACAATTCATGTGGCCTTCCTCTACTCCCTTTCCATTAGCTTTGTGTTTCGCCCCTTGTAATGACTCTAAAACTGGGTGCATTGCTGCACATATGCCCTCTCCAGAGGCCCCCTGAAGGGACATAATTGTTGTCCTGTTGTATGTGTGAGGCTTCTTGGCAGTGCACCATAATATTTATCTCTTACTCTTCCTTTCTCATGTTCTTAGTGTTTCATTTCTCTGGTGAATATCACCCCCAAGTCCTCCTCCTGTCCTCTTCCTCATGGTTGAACTGTCATCTTGTATTTATTCCTTGGATGTAGTACTTTGCACTTCTATTGGACAACTTTATCTGCTATCCTGTTGACCTACTTATCCATCTACCCTAACTTATCTTCATACATTCTCCTTAATTTTCTATTACCCCCCCCCCAGTGTTGATGTCTTTGCAGAGAGAGTGGTCAGCCTGTTCTCCATTCCCATTTTCATGTCTGATGTGTATGAAATATGGGTCTACTACACATGATCAAAATATCATTTGACTGAGACCATAATATCGAAATTTCAAAATACTGAAAACTCACTTGACTGAAACTCGTAACACTGAAACCTTTTACAATACTAACTTTTAACATGCTAAATTGTTGACTATAGACAGGCACACTTACAACACCAATGACTAACCCTTTCCAGAACTTAAAAACTACTTAAGTACCCTCTTAACAGAAACTGGACGATGTAAAACCAAACTAGGTGGGAGGCTGTGCCCCCCCCACTCCCCCTAACTATATATATATAGGTTCATAGGTTCATACTAGGCTATCTGCCCTAGGGCATTTATAAGCCTAGCCAGAGTGTGTTTGGCTTTCGCCACCCATTTTAAATGAATTTTGCTATGCCCTTTTTCGAGGTTAGTATACTGTGCCTCTGTCTAACAGTGACACAGAAGTGATACCCGGGGAAACCTACTATCTCCCATCCACTCTTCAAGATTCCTCTTGAAGAGAGTCAATGAGGGACTCTGCCTAACCTGGACTGGGATTTTATTCCAGAGTGAAGGTAGCCTCTGGGTTATGAATCTGTCTCTCCAGTATGTCCTATTTATTTCAGTGCTGAGGTTCAAGTCTCTCGAGCGCGTAGCTCGATGGGATTTGGATTTTCTGAGGTGCAGCATGTCCATTAATTCCGGGTTGGACTTGGCTTTATACGTCAGGCACAGATCGCCTCTGAGCAGGCGGTATGCCACTGAGTAGAGCTGGAGTTTCTTTAACTGGGCAGCATATGGCATCTGTTTGAGCCCTTTGATCCTCTTGGTGAGGTACTTTTGGGGTCTTTCCAGTTGCTGCAGGTGTCTGGTAAGGTACATCCCAAAAAGGGCATTGTACTCAAATATGGGCCTGATGAGGGATGAGTAAAGAGACACGATGACCTCCCCTGATCTAGATGCGAATCCCTTCATGATTAGGTGGTCTATATAAAATGTTTTTCTAACCACTTTGGCCACGTGGTTGTCAAATGAGAGATTGCTATCAACTTGGGTCCCCAGGTCCCTAATTACTTCTTCTGTACTTAATGGATTACCACCAATGTGGTAATTTGTGGGCACTTTGTTTTTGCCAAAGGGGATGACGATACACTTTTTGGCGATTAGCTTGAGGCCATGGCTCTGGCACCAGTTGTCTGTTTCTATGAGGCCCTTTTGGAGGATGCTTGTGTCGGCTAGAGAGTCTATTATAGCGCCCAGTTTGCAGTCATCTGCGAACTTGGTCAGCCACAGTCCTTCCGTGTTAGCCTGTACCTCCGAGAAATATATACCGAACAAGAGAGGTCCCAGGACTGAGCCTTGTGGGACACCACTTGTAACTGATTTGGAGTCTGACATGGCTCCAGCAATTCTAACCATGTGGGTTCTGTCCTTGAGCCAGTTTGCAACCCATCTAGTGACATAGGGGTTTATATTTAAGCTGGTGAGCTTATCTATAATGCCCGAGTGGGGTATTGTATCAAAGGCTTTTGCAAGGTCCAGGTAGGCTGTGTGGACCACCTTCCCCTCGTCAATGGCCTTGATGACTGTTTCAAAGAAATTGACCAGGTTTAAGAGGCAGGATCTGCCCTTAACAAAGCCGAACTGGGTAGGATCCAGTGTCTGTAGGTCCCTAATATCTTTATTTATGAGGTCCATGATGATCCTTTCCATAGCTTTGCAGACCAAGCTAGTCAAGCTTATGGGGCGATAGTTTCCAGGATCCCTTGAGGCACCACCTTTGTGGAGAGGGACCACTGTTGCTGTATGCCACTCTTTGGGTACATATCCTGTAGTAAGGCTGAGATTGAACAGTAGTTTTATGTTTGGGTTTAGTTCTTCTTGGAGTTCATGTAGGACGCAGCCCGGGACACTGTCTGGTCCCATTGATGCTGTGTTTTTTGCTTTGGAGAGGGCGGCTCTTACCTGAGCATCTGAGATGTCAGGAAGGCAGCACTCTGCTGGGATAGATATTTTACCTTTTGGTGGGGAAGGGTGGGATAAGTTTGTGCTGAACCTGTCAGCTAGAATGTTGGCAATGTCTGTGGGTTCAGTGTATTTTTTGTCATTTTGGACTAATTCTGGGCATATCTGGGAATTCCCACCCAGGTTCCTAACGTAACTAAAGAAAGCCTTGTGATTATCCTTAGTGTCCTGTGCAATTTTTCTCTCGAAGCTGGCCTTAGACGATTTTATGAGTGCCCGTAGTTTTTTGCTAATACTGATCAGAGATGCCTTCCCTTTTTGGGATTTTGCTCTATCATGTAGTAGCTTCCTCCTTTTATTGTATAGTTTGTTTATGACTGGGGTCCACCAGACAGGGCGCCTAACTTTGGAGGATTGGGTCTTGGTTTTATTTGGGATTGCATGATCTATGCATTCCTGAAGGTGTTCATAGAATGCATTTATAAAGGATTCTGCGTCTGGGGGCCATTTTTCCACAGGGCCAGGGGCTGAAGGATTCCACCCACTTTTTTTTTGAGGTGAAATTTGCTTTTTTGAGTTTTTTTTTTGGTTTTGGGGGCAGGGGGGGGGGTGGATGTGTGAAATATGAGAGATTAGTTTATGGTCTGATCTTACCAGTGAGGGATACACTTCTGGTCTAGATCATAGAGTCCCCATGTTGGTGATGATCAGGTCCAGTATGTTTTCCCCTCTTGTGGGAGTGGCAATAAGTTGTTCCATAGCATTTGAGTTTATAAATTCTAGGGACCTTTGGGCTAAGGTGTTGGAGCTAGAGTAATGCTCCCAGTCTATGTTAGGGTAGTTGAAGTCACCCAATGTAATGGTGTTTGGAGAGACCTTCATATTTTCCAGTGTTCTCAGGAAGGCCGAGTGGGGTTCCTGGGTTTGGGAGGGTGATCTGTAGCAGGCTATAAACTGGAAGGCAGTTTTACCCACTATTAGTTGCACATGGATAGTCTCTGATGCTTCGTGCTGTACCACCAACCTGGAGGTGTGGGTATCTTTGACGAATATTGATACTCCCCCTCCTTTTGTGGTTCGGTCCAGGGTTTGGGGCCGAAAAACATGGTATGAGGTATAACCTGGTAGTGCTGGGGTGCTCTCAGGAGCCTTGAACCAGGTTTCTGTTACTGCACAGATATCGATGTTCTCCATGCTAAGGAGAGTTTCGAGTGCATGCATCTTGAGGTTTAGACTTCTGGCGTTGAGTAACATTACTCTTAGTTTCTTATCCCTTGTGATACCTATGGAGGTGGGTCTGTCTTTTGAGCCTTGCCTGAAAAAGGCACTATGGGGGTGGCAAGAGCCTTTGCCAATATCCGAAAGCCCAGGGGTGACAGGTGCAAGCCGTCCCTAGCGAAGCATCATGGCTTGTCGAGCATGTCATCCCAGGCAGACAGGCATTGGATCCCCTTTGAATGACACCAATACTTAAGCCAATTGTTGAAATTGATCATCTTGTCTTCATATTGTGGCATCATTCTTGGTGAGGGTAAGATGCTACTCAAGGTCAACTCCATGATCGCACTACAGTGGGGAAAAATGCATATGCCTTTTACTTACCTTACAGTAGTCTACAGGCTGCCACTACTATGTTGAAATTTAGCATTGTTAAGGTTTCAGTCTTATGAGTTTCAGTCAAGTGAGTTTTCAGTAATTTGAAATTTCGTGTCTATATTATGATATCGCATGCTCAGAAGGGCGAACGACACATAAGTGACCCCATGTAAGCGAAAGCTTACAATATCGAAACCTCAGAACAGCGATTTTTTTTTCCAAGGGAAAGAAATCGCTGTTCTGAAACGAAAAAAAAAACTGTAAAACATTACATAATGCCCCCCACACCCCCCTTACTTAAATATACCAACTCAGAGATCGCACTACAGTGCCAAAAACGGTAAAGTAGCGAAAGCGGCCAAGCAAATTTTTTCTCAGGGAAAGAATTTGCTGAAAAGCCGCTTTGCTATTTTGCCTTTTCGCGCTTTTCAGTTTGACAAAGACGCATTCCACAACCTGCGTCTGCGACAGCATAATAGGGAGCCGAAATTTCAATATTATGGTCTCAGTCAAATGAAATTTCAATCATGTGTAGTAGACACATGCGATATATATATATATATATATATATATATATATATACACACACACACATATATATATATATATATATATATATATATATATATATATATATATATATATATATATATATATAAATAAATGTGTGTGTGCATGCATGCATTGAATAAGCCAGAAACTTGACCGAGTTCCCAGGATGTACAGCTTGTTTAACCCTCTTCTTGGATTTCTTCTACTATTTGACCCTTACCAGCAAGGTCCATGTCCTACCTTAAAAGGAGTTCCTGTGCCCTATTATTTAGCTTACCCATCACATACATTGCATGCCACTTTCCAGTTGAGAAAAAATTCAAAGATTTCACTGAAATCCAGTATTACATCACTAGCTGAATGATATCCAGCCATTTCACAGAATCTTTTTGCTTTGTATCCATGCTGTGTATTCTTCAGTGGATTATTGCCTTTCAAAAATCTGGCTAGTTTTGTTTTCTAAAATTTATCCATGACTTCCCAGTTGTCAGCCTCATAGTTACAGGCCTGTAGTTCCCTTAAATGATTCTGGCTCCTCTCAGATTTAGAAAAAACATTGTGGCAAATTTTGATTCTTATGGAGTTGCCTGCTTGTTTATGGTCCTTTTGAAAAGTTCAGGAGGGACCCCAGCAGTATCCTGGGAGCTGTAGCCTTTATACTCTCTGCTTCTTCGTTCCGCTTGGTGCTAGTAGTGCCTTTTGTGTTCTTTCTTTGCATATCTTTCCATCTGAGCAACAGTCCCTATCCATGCTATTATCTTTTTCGGTGCCAGCATGCTTTTCTTATTTTCCATAGGGAATGGTAAGGCAAAGAATTAATTAGGAATTCTGTCCTACTTTTATGCTTTTTTAAACCCGATGCCTCTTTTTGTCTGTTAACACAGTGCTTTCTTTCCCCATCCTTCTTCCATCTTCCACTTTCTTGAATAAGAATTTGCTTGATCCTTTTCCTTGTTTACAATACTTCTTTCTCAGTGTCCACTTGGGCTGTCTGCTTCTCCATGATAATTTTTTTCTTGCATTATTATGCCTTTCTTGAAACTATCTCCCTTTTTTCAGAGTTTCTTCTGTCACTGTACCTGCAGACTATCAAGCCTTCCCTAATAGATTCAAGTTCATTCATTAATCTGTGATGCAGAGTCCCCAGAACCACTGTGGTGAGAGCCATGTGAAGGTTCTGTCATTCATTCATCAGCGGGGTCTCCTTTCAATTACTAAAATTTTACTTTACTGAACATGAAAACAGCGAGGCAAGAACACCAAAATCGTATGTCACTGAATCTTCACATCAGTGTAACACCCACTGCACAAGTCTCTCAGCACTCTGAGCTTCTGAATGGAGATTGCAGTACAGCGAGGATCGGAAAATGTACCCTTTTCCTCACTATAGTGTGATCTTGTAGTTGGTCTGTATGATAGGCGGGGGGAGTGTGGTAGGTGCAGGGGAGCTTCCCCCCTGCAAAAATATAAGAAAGTATTTTTTTTTTTGTAGTAGCTGTTTTTTCATTGATGTAAACTTTGGGAATGTGATGGTTTAG
Organism: Protopterus annectens; assembly: GCF_019279795.1. NCBI lineage: Eukaryota > Metazoa > Chordata > Ceratodontiformes > Protopteridae > Protopterus > Protopterus annectens. The sequence goes on from NC_056744.1 coordinate 714,546,888, forward strand.
TGCTGTCCGGTTTCATTGTTCTCGTCTCACTGTTGTGATTTTTGGTCAAGTGAAATTTTGGTGATCCAAAGTAGACCTCATCAGTGAGGGTTTCTTGTGTGTTTACCAGCATTTTGTGTAAGAAATCATTTGGTTGGCTTTACCCATTCCTCTCGTGAAGAGACAAGTTACCATCTTCACCATGGTGACTTATGTGGATTTGCTAATGAGTACAGCCACCAGATGGTGGCTTGGTAGGCAAAAATTATTTATTATTTATTTACATTTGTTTGCCAGGATAGTCCGACTGGACAACAACGAAAAGTGCTTCAATACATTTGTGGACACTACTATTCTTCAGTGGAGCTTTCCTGTTATTCATTTGTGAGTTTGCCGTTTGAGTTTTACAGCATGTCTGTCATGTCATTGCTCCCTAATTGCTGCCTTTAAATATATAGAGTTGATGAAGATCACCTCATGCAAGCCCTAGTTCCTTTCATTTGCCTATATGGCTTGTGTCGACATAGTCATGCCCCAGCTTAGAATATGCCAGCTAGATGCTCTACCTGATGCTAGGAAATAGCTTCCAGGGGCACACACTTGCTGAAATGGGGATGGTTAATTTCCTTGGGTTTTTTTGTGGTAGAACAACAGACTGTTGAATGCCAATCTGTCACATATATCTGCTTTTTCTCCCATGTGCCTTTTTATAGATTCATTGAAGCATAATTAAATATGTCCATAATTTTCACTGATATTCTCTATTTGTACTTCTCTTACACGTCACTTTTCTGTTTTGAGACTAAGAAACCAATTTAGGAAAATCTTTCATGGTCTTTTTCTGAGACATTATGACCTCTGCTTTCAGCAGCTGACATTTATTGTCACGGTTTTCTTTTCAAGTTAGCACTGAATTATTAGTCTCCTAAATATTATCTTAAAGAAAAAAGAAAATGACAGTTTTCTAGCTGTCATGCAGCTTTGATTTGCAGTCACTTATAGACAGTGAGGGAGGGGTGTCATACAGATATGCTGCCCAGAGTGTCTGTCTCCATTGTAACAACTGAATGGTGCCATTTGTGTTTCATGGATTTCAGCGTTATTCCCAGAAGTGTAGATGTTTTGCTCAACTTTCCAAAAATGTTTCATTTTTTCATATAATTAACAACACATTGCCTAACTTTTAATCAGTTCGACCTCTTGCTTTTTACCCCAGGCAGACAACACATTCAAACACTAACCATGTTTTACACCAAGGAGCTCAGACATTTTGTTTTTGTTTAAATAACTTATCGCAAATCAATAAAACAATTGAATACTCTAGTGATTGTTTAAGTGTCTGGCCATCCATATTACTGCTGTTTCCATCTGCTAGTGTCTTGCCTTTGGTCCCCATTCGTTCAGCTTCTTCCTCTGCTCACTGTTGTAGTACTGTTTTGATTTGCACTAAAACTCATTTTGGTGTTTCTTTGAGCATCTAATGGCTAATAGGGGTGCTCTTTGTTTGGACTGTCACTCTTGGCTTATGGCAGGATTTTTTTTATTTTTTGTCTAACTGCCACAAACACCACCACTTAGAAGATTCCCTTCCTTCAGCCACGAACCAGAAGGGTTGCATTAGAGAGTGTGATTTGGTGTGGATTACTCTGTTGAATGTAAAGCTGCTCGTGTTCAAACAGACAGTTCAAGAAAACTTTTACTAAATAATTAAGTAAATTCAAAAATATTTCCAGCTAAATATTTCAATCATTTTATGCGGACCTTTTGAGAAGTTAAAATAAAACTTTATTCCTTGAAGCTTGGATGAGCTTTTTCATCTGTTAAAGGCAGTGATGGGAGTAATATATTACAATATGTAATGTATTACTGTAATATATTACAGTTTCTAGTAACTAGTAATATAACTAGTTACTTTTTCAAAATAGTAAAGTAATAGTAATGTACTACTTTTTTTAGTAACTAGTAACTTAAATGTGCATTACTTTTGAGTTACTTTTGCTTAAACCAGTGGATGTCCTTACAGTCACCGGTGCAGTATTCATTATGTATAGGATTCCCCGCAGTGGAAGCCCGATGTCCGGCTAGTCTACCAAAGCCTACAGTTGCTTTAAGGTATGCTGAATGTCAGCCAAACGCTCCTCATGTGGCGTAGGGCATAAAGGTGATGTTCAGGTGTACCATCCTCAGAACTTGTTTGCCTCCAGTAGGTGCACTACTTTAAATGATTGGTCTGTTTGCCTACGTCTGTTTTCTGCCTTTTTTACTGCGTTTTTGTGATTACTCCTGTTTGCTGAAGTCCTCACCATTGCAGATAAGTACTCAGTCAGAGTTTTGTTCTTTTTCTTGAATTTTTTATGTTGTTTGAAGTTAATGTCATCCAGGAAGGGTAAATGCCAGTGTGGGAGACTAATTCCCCATAAAGACTGTCATGATAAGTGCCTTTTTTGCCTAGGAGCTTCTCATGATCATATGTCTCGTTAGATTTGTCAGGCATTCGTGCTGAAAACTCTACATAGTAGGCTTTCTTCCCTTTCATTGTATCTTGAGAACAAGCATCTTAAGCTTCTTGCTAAAGACACAATGGAAGGAACTTCACGCCCCGAGGGTCAGCCATCAGGGAAGAAGAAGGTGAAAAATGTAAGACCAGAATCTTCCACTGTCAAGCCTCTGCCGGGTTTTTCTCCCAAGGTTGTTACAAACCCAAAGGCTTGCCTGGCTGTGTTGTCAGATTTTTCTGCCAAGTCTGGTTTGGAGGCTGAAGAGGATCTGGCAGGCAGCACATCTGACTAGGCTGTGGAGGCATCCATTTTGAATGTTCAGGGCAAAGCATGGTTGATTGTTTCCAAGGGGTCAAGGAGGGTTCCACAGATTCTTATTAGGGAAGAAGTTCCTACTATGGTTGTCAAATGCCATCCTGAGTCAGAGCCTTTTCAGTTTTCTAGGGTGGACATTCCCTTAAAAAAGAAACAGAAAACTAAACACATTTCTTCTGCTCCTAGGGATCAACAAAGTGAGTGGCAGGCCTTTACTCGGGTTATTTAATGCTTTACTGCCATTAAGGCCTCCTCAAGAGGTTTCGGTTCCTGCTCCTCCTTGGTCCTCTTCTTCACTTAAAAGGCCCAGGGAACTTGATTCTTCTGAGGAAGAGGTGGATTCTGATGCAGAATCCCTTACTTATTCTACTTAGATTCCTTCTTCTTTGGACTGTGGTTCATAGGAAGAGGAATTTAATATTCTTGATACTCCTGAGGAAGTTAACTTTGGGGAAGCAATCTGTAGGATGATGGAATTTTTTAAGTGGGATTATGCTCAGGTCTCTGATATCCATAGGAGTTATTATGAGTTTCTGCAGATGGAATCTTCAAAATGGGCCTCTATTCCTCTGGTCTTGGTTGCTTTACTGGGTGTTTTTTTTTCCAATGCCTCTAAAGCACCTGATTCTGTGTCCCCTGCTCCCAGGAAGCTTGATAGCATTTATAGGGTCCCTAGGGATTGTTCCTTTTTGTTCAAATGCCCTGCCACTGGACCCCTCTGTGGTGTTTGTAGCCTCTGATAACCCATCTCAGTTGCTTCCTTTGTCCAAGTTATTGCCTTCTGACAAGGACAGCAGAACCATGTGCAGCCTGGGTAAGAAGGTGTATACTTAGGCTACCCTACCCTTTAGGGCAATTAATTATCAGACCCATATATATAGGTATATGTTGGCTCTTTCTCAGGCTTGTCATCTTTTCTCTGAACTTCCAGACTCTGAGAGTAAATCTTCTGCTTTTTCCTTACTAGGGACTTCCTTTCAAGTAGTTCGTCATTCGATCAAATGTAGTTATGATACATCAGATGCCTGTTCTCAGGCTGTTGCTTTTGGTTCAGCAGTGAGGAAGTATTCTTGGCTTAGGTTTCAACCTTTACCTAATGATATTAAGGCTAAGTTGATGGATGCTCCTGTGGATAATAAACTTTTGTTTGGGGAAGCGGCTGCTGGTTTGTTAAAGTCCCTTCAGGACAAGGGAAGGCCTTACAGAAGCTTACACATTTGTTTGTTTCTCCTGTACCTAAATTTCAGAGAAACTACCCTTCTAAGTCCACATTTGTTTGTAAGCAGTCTCGCCTTCCTGCTAAAGGTAAAACGGGTGGTAAATGAGCTCCTCCTGCTAAGGCCACTCAGACTGCAAGGATTCAGAAGCCTTCCTTTCCTGATAAACCGGATGCTGTCTGACTGTCTGCCTGTACCCAGTCACATTCCTCTTTCTCTTTGCCTTTCTCTTTATCTTCCTTTTTGGCTTCGCATCACCCAAGATTCTTAGGTTCTATCAATCATTCATCAGGGGTACTTCATGGTATGGATATCCCATCCTCCTTTTATGGGCATTCCTCAGCCTCCTCAGAGGTTCTTTGAGATCTCTTGTCTCAGAGTACTATTCAGGAGGTGCCTGTGTCCCAAATGGGGAAGGGTTTTATTCAAGGATGTTTCTAGTGTCCAGAAAAGAGGGTACTTGGAGACCAGTTCTAGACCTCTCTCATCTAAACACTTTTCTGAAGGTGCCTTCCTTTCCAGTGTTGTCCCTTCAGATTCTGTTTCCTCTCTTGCTCCCTCAGGACCTTCTGGTGTCTCTGGATCTCATGGAAGCTTATCTCCATATTCCAATCCATCCTGTTTTCAGGAAGTTTTTTTGTTTCTCTGTTACTTCCTGACAGTTTGAGTTCTGTGCTTTGTCCTTTGGCCTTTCTACTGTCCCAAGGGTGTTAACCAAATACCTCGCTCCTGTGACTACTTTTTGTAGGCTTCAAGGGATCCATATATTTTTGTACTTGGATGACCTGCTGATTCAGGCATCATCTCTGGAGGTCCTTTTGCAAAATCTTCATTTTGCCATTTCTATTCTTCAGAGCCTGGGGTTCACAATAAACTTCAAAAAATCTTTTCTGACTCTTTCTCATGATCATGTGTTTCTAGTTTGCAGGGTTCAGATGGTGCCAATGCTGACATCCCTTCCTCCTCAAAGACTTAATTCTCATCTCTTACTTTAAAACTCTTCTTCCCCTGGCCTCTATTGCATTAAGGGAGTTTCAGAGAGGTTTGGGTTTCATGGCTTCCACTATTCCAATGCTCCCTTTAGCCAAACTCCACATGAGGAAGTTCCAGTGATTTCTGAAGTTGGTGTGGCTTCAACATGTGCATCCTCTAGACTTTACAGTTCCTCATCTTCCTTGTCTCAAGAAGGAACTTCTGTGGTGGATTCAGCAGTTGTCTGTGAATCCAGGGCTCCTTTTTCATCCACCTCTTCCCTCTCAGGATCTGTTCACAGATGCTTCAGATGTGGAATGGGGAGCAAAATTTGGCTCCCTGAATGTACAGGGAGTGTGGTTACCTCATCAGCACAAGGAGCACATCAGCGTCAAAGAGATGAGAGCTCTTATGCTGGCTCTTCAGGTCTTTCATCTTCTTTTTTTTCTCCGGAGCGCAGAGAATATCACACTTATGTGGTATATCAACAAACAGTTGAAACAAGATCTTTCCTTCTTTGCTGGATGGCACTTCTGGTATGGGATCTGGCTGTCAAGTATCAAGTAACTCTTCAGGCAGTTTATATTCCTTCAGATCAGAACACTGTGGCAGACACTCTGAGCAGGTCCTTCACTCAGTCCCACGAATGGATGCCTCACAGGAATTCGTTTCTTGACATTGTTCACCAGTGGGGTACTCCTCAAGTAGATCTATTTGCCTCTCCTCTGAACAGTCATCTTCCTCTGTTTTGTGCCAGAGTCCCAGATCCTCTGGTGTGGAAGATGGACGCTCTTTGATTTTCTTGGAACGTGATTTTTTTTATGCATTCTCTCCCCTTCCTCTCATTCCAAAAGTCCTGTTCAAGATTCAACAGAATGCTCCCAAAATCTGTTGGTGACTTCCTTTTGGCCACGACAGCACTGGTTCCCTCTTCTTCTAGCGAAGGTCAGTCATCGCAAGTTACTTCACAGGGTGGATCTACTCACACAAGACAAGGGGTCTCTCATCCATCCCCACTTGTCTACACTTCAGCTGACACTGTGGGTGATCGGCTTTGATGCCTCATAGACACCTTTTTTCAGAGGACCTGCTGCAGGTCCTGCAGGAGGCCAGGAAACATACTACTAGGAAATCCTACTTACCCAAATGGAAGAGGTTTTCTGTTTTTTTTGTCTCTCTTGTAACCTCTTATTTGTGTGAGTTGCTCAATGCTAGTTTGGCCTATTCTTGTATTAAGGCCCACTTATTAGCACTGTCTGCTTGTCTGCCTTTACCTCCTCCTTTAGCTTCTAGATTTGAGGCTAAGCATTTTCTTAAAATCTCCCTTAATATTAGACCTCCTGGGAAGCCTGTTCCTCCACCCTAGGATCTTAATTTTGTTCTGGAGATATTGACTCAGGCTCCTTTTGTGCCTGCTGTTTCAGCTTCCTTGCAATATTCTTCTTGGAAGACAGTTCTTTTGTTAGCCCTTACTTCTGCCAGATGGGTATCTGAGTTGCAAGCCCTTATGGCTTGTCTGCCTTTTTTGGTATTCCATGAGAACAGGGTGTCCTTACATACTAATACTTCTTTTATGCCTAAGGTGGTTAATGAGTTGTCACTTAATCAGTCTATTAATTTCCCTACTTTTTCCCTTCTGCGCAATCTGACAGTGAGAGAGTGCTGCATACTTTGGATATGCATAGACAGCTCAGATTTTATTTGGATAAGATTAAAGCAATCAGAAAATTTGATCAGTTATTGGTTTCCTTTTATCTTACGTCTTTGGATTGACTGCTTCTAAGCAAAGTGTTTCTACTTGGATTTCAAAGTCTTTTTCTTTATGTTACACTTTTCATGTTGGGAGCCTTCTTTCTTCTTTAAAGGCTCATTCTTCTAGAAATGTGGCTTCTTCTGGTGCTTTTTTCAAGGGCTTAGACACTAGTTCTATTCTTGAAGCAGCTACCTGGACTTCTGTGCATACTTTTACCAAGCACTAGAAGTTGGATGGTATCTCCAGAGTTAGAGCTGGTTTTGCTAATGCCATTCAACATGGCATCTTAGAGGACTCTACTGCTGCTTCCTCCTCCCAAGGTTCTTCCTGAGCTTTAGCACTCTCCCATATGTAATGAATACTGCAGCAGTGAATGTAAGGACATAGTACAGTATTGTAAAATTTTTCCTTAATTGTAGATGTCTTTTCTTTCACTGCTGCAGTATTCACTCCATCCCTCCATCCCCCTAGTCTTTTTCCTTCCTGGTTGTACAGGTTATCTTTCATTTTCCTTGGACTGGTGTTTCTACAGGGGCAATCAGTTCTGAGGATGGTATGCCTGAATGCCACCTTTATGCCCTACACTACGAGAGTAGCGTTTGACTTGCAGTCAGCATACCTTAAGCAATGGTAGGCTTTGGTAGACAGGCTGGATGTCAGGGTTCCACGAGAGTAAACCCCATATGTAATAAATACTGCAGCAGTGAAGGCAAGGACATCTACCTTTATGGTAAGTGTGATGCCCCTGCACTGGCCCAATAATCATGGAGCCTCAATCCTTACCACTAGCACCAGTGAGGGATGTGCACATTGGGAGGATAACAAATACACATGCACACAGTAAAGTACAATTTCCCTTAAGAGCACACAGAGATCACAGTTAGTCTGGGGCTGGTTTCTTTCTCTTTATCCAGATGCCCAATAACCCCCCCCCCCCCGGCACAGCTATAGTGTTAAGATCTCAGCCAAGTGGTCAAGCCAAAACTTCCAGCACCCTCTCTCTCCAACCAATGCTTTGTGTTCCTGCCCAAGTAGCTGACACACACACACACACACACACACACACACACACACACACACACACACACACACACACACACACACACACACACTTTGAGATTTGACTTGTATACAAACACACAGGCACTCCTGGGGAAGGCTGGCACAGGTTCACTAGCTATGTCCCCTTCTGCCCAGGGTATAAGGTAGTACCAGCTGCCACCAAACACTCATCAGCTACTATAAGGCCTTTCCCAAAGGGTGACCAATTCTACTGTGTAACGTTACTGTTATCCAAATGGTAAGTGTGTCCAAGACTAAAGCTATTTGAGTGGCTTGTACAGTGTCACCAAATAAATATGCAGGTACACTAAGAACTTAAGTATCTTTAAACAAATCAGTCACAATTAAAAGGTTTAAATATATTTAATAATAAATAATAAAAGAACAAGACAATTCTCAATAACTCAACACAGTGACGACAAAGTTCAGAATCACAAGAAATGTTTTAAAACAACATTGCAGACGGTCTCTCATAAATACAGAAAACATCTGAACTAATCTTACTATATTCCTATCTATCTCTAAGAGAGATGCTATGATCTAAGTCTTACTTACAGAGCAAAGCAAATGCAGATGAGAAATGCTGAAGATGGATGTTTCAGGTCCAAAGACAAGATACAAAATGTCCAGAGTCACTCTCTGAGTTCTTAAGTTGCTATCAAACATTTCTGCTGGGTTATCTCAGATTTCGTCATTCTTTGTTACCTCTGTGTCAAAAATACTTATTTTTCAGAAGTTTGCCTGGAACTGGAAGTTGTAAAACAGTTAAACACTTTTACCTTTGAAACCTGTAATTATTTCTGTTTCCAGACAATAGAAAATCCTCCTAGCTGTAGACATCCTGTCTCTTAGCTGAGAAAAACACCATCGTAAAACTTTGCTTTTCTTTAGGGTTTGCAAGTTAACTCTGTATATTCTAGCCTTTACCATCAAAACATATATTTGCATAGGCATATAGTTTATACACTTTTCAGCTCTTTTCCAGCAGGGTACACTGCGGTTACATTCTTGAAGCTCAGTACAGAACATACAGTTCAACACACACACTTACATTTGTAAGACAAGCATGCAAATCATATTACTAGTCACAAATGACATAGAATTATTTACAAAATTTCAGCTAGCTGGGCTGGCACCCTTCACCGTAAGATTTTACACAACTGTACTTTCTCAATAGGTAATATCGCCCCCTAAAGATCAATGGAGAACTTCCAGGGGCCCTGAGTAATATGGATAGTAACCAGATGTTAGGAGGTGATAGAGACTTTGAAGGGGCAATTTGGATATAAAATTATGACATAATGTTGGCACAACTCATAGCACACAGCTTTCATTGTAGATCATTAGAGTTAGTCTGGAGAAAAATTTGATTTATTTTTGTAGCACTGGAAGGAGGTGAAAGCTAATGATGACCAGACTCCAGCCCTGCCCTGTTACTGTGGGACTCACCCACTAAAACACCCTACTAACACTGGGACAGTTCTAGCCTGCTAGAGATCATGTTCTTACCTTGCTCTATAATAAATGGCATTGGTTGTCCATCCCACTGTCAATTGGAATCAAACATCACTCATCGGTTTAACACCTGACTCCCCAACCCACTGCATCAAGCAGGACTCTTCAGGTGGATCTATGATCAACCAACTTTTGTCTTGACAATTTTTTATTATGTTCTATTTAAAATTCTTTCTGGGTTTTTTTAGTTGCTGAAAATAAACAAAACTTGATATTTTTTATAGGTCTTGTGCTGCTGGCTGTGTATGGTTTGTTTTAATTATTATTTGTGACTATCTAGCTATAAAGACTAGTCGTCTTCTCCTTTCAGCTACTCCAATTAAGGGTTACCATGGCAGATCATCGGTCCGCGGAACAAGTGACAGTAGATTTTTACAGTGCAGATTTGCCAGCCCAGCTACCAACCTTCCTCAGAAGGGGCACACCCACTCACACACACTTATACCCAAGGCCAATTTAGAATGTCCAGTCCACCTGCAGCATGTCTTGGGAATGTGGGAGGAAACCGGAGCACCCAGAGGAAACCCACACAAACACAGGGAGGACATGCAGACTCCACACAAAAGGCATGTTAGGCGAGAAACAAACTAGAGAACCTCTTGCTGTGAGGTGACGGTGCTAACTACTGCACCACTGTGCCACCCAGCTATATTTTATTTATTTATTTATTTTATTTTATTTTACATTTGTTGACCGGGCTAGTCTAGCTGGATACATGTCCATTTTCGGTAGAGGCCTGGGGAGAAAAGCTCCATGTGCAATACCACAAGCAATATACAATAAAACAATATACAATAAGAACCAAAATTAAGTACAGACTTGAAAAAGTATACAGAAGAACATTTGCAAAATACAGTCAAGAATGAAATACCAATAAGTTGTATACTAAAGACAGTATAGATTAGAGCAGATTTGAATAGAATAGGGGAAAAACAGTTTGTTTTTTCTTATTAATTTCCAACTATATGACCCTTTTAAATATAAGAATAATCCTTTCAATACAAACAAAATAGATTTTTTTCTGAACTTTTCTTCAAACACCATCAAATACAGCTTGATAATACAATATATTCTAAAACCGCGATATTATTATTAATTTTTTTGAAAATATACTCGGGGATATGCGGATCAAAAGGATCACTTTAAAATGGATCTACTGAGGAATTTTTTCAGAAAATTAGTTTCCCAAAAAAAGATGACACATTTCAAGAAGACCTAATTAAACTATATTCGAGGAAGAAAATAACTGAGAATCAAAAATTTCAAGTCATATAAGGCAAGGCACGGGGCCTGATGGCCTGACTGCTTTTTATAAAACTTTTTTTATTCTGGGTAAAATACTATACTTTTTGTTGTTAATAATAATATAATTAATAAAAAATATCTCTCTATTTTTTTATCAAAAAATCCTTATATATAAATAAATGAATACTGATACTCAGAATCCGAATAATTATAGACCATCACTTTTTTTAAATGTGATAATAAATTTTTGACTTCTATCTTGGCTAATAGATTGAAAAATTTATGAATCAAATAATTTCTAGCGAACAAGCTGGTTTTGTAACTGCCAGACAAACAAGTGATACATTCATTACACATTATTCATTAATTTCTTATGCTAAGCAAAATATTTTTATATTTATGCACATAATTGATGCGGTTGAATAAAAGGCTTTTGATAGGGTTGATGCTCTTGTTTTATTTTCAACAGGAATTTATAACAAATATATAAACTTTATTATATATACATTACAAACTTTATATACTATACTATTACTATTAACCATATCCCTCAAAAACAGAAATGTCAACTGCTATACTACCAATAAGCATGGCCAGAGCAGTAATCGATGATGAGATATAGGTGTATATAAGAAGAATTCAGTCAAAGATACATAATAAGCAGATCTCGTAGGGAAGGCTAGTTGAGGCAGGTGGTAATTAGTGAGAAGAAACAGCAGTTAGTCAGGGATAGAACAGGAACATAGCCAGTGTGTCATAAGATAAAGCTTGACTAGTCTGTATAGACTAGTATAAAGACTAGTCTGCTGGAATTTTTCAATTGTTAGTTATTCATCAACATTGTAACATTGTGTGTACAACTTTAATAATACACTTATATGCATGTGCTTACTTGTGTGAGTAAATCTCAGTATTATAATTGATAAACTATACTTACATAAAGTAATGCTTTACTTTAGTTAGTAACTAGTTGTTGTGTCTTTCGGCTTTTAGGGATCACCACAGCGGAACTCTGGTCTGCTAGTAACTAGTAATAGTAATATATTGCTTTCACTGAAAAGTAACTAGTAATAGTAACTAACTTTTATAAGTAACTAGCACAACACTAATTAAAGACCTCATCAGAAAGTAACCTTTAAAACACAACGTATATCAGTTTTGAGGCATAACATGTTATAGTGACTTAAATGCAAATTGCAGGTCTTTTTGTTGAAACATGTTTGGTGTGACAACAGATGGACGCCATAGGTTTTTTTTGAGTCCAATCAAAAATCTTGGTGCTACATCCCTATTTACATATGACGACTAAGTAGAAAGTATCTGTCAGATTCAAAGGCCTGAGAGCATGCAAGCAAATGTGGAGTGGGCTGCATTTGTGTTTTGGTCCAGTGAGGACCTTTATGGCCATGTACAATGAACCACTTGTACAGTTGTGAATAAAACTCATTTATGTAACCATCATCTGTAAAAACAAGAACAGAGAGTATACGTGTCATTGTGTCATTTTAAAAATCTAATACAGAAGATTAGGGTTTAAAATCAAACGAAAAATTGCTTGCTTACTAACTTGTACAAATTAGATTCAATTTAGCCTGTCTGTTCAGATATTGAAAATGGGATTCTTATTTCAAGTGAAAAAGCAGTTGCCTTTTACAGCACTGTTTAGTGGTGAAGTATCAAGCTGGGTAACTGTCTGCTTTTACAGTGCTAATCAAAATAAGCAGGAATTAAAAAGCCACTGTTAGACAACTCAGACTAATGTAACACACAGAAAATGCTCATCCAGGCTTTAAAGAATAAAGTTCTGTTTTAATTTATCAACAGGTCAGCAGAAAATTATTTAGCTGCAAGTATTTTTGAATTTGCCTAGTTATTTAGCAGGAAGTATTCTTTTTGTAAATGCCATGAAGAAATAGTATACCGAAAATTATCTAAAATATAATTTCAGTTCTGACCTTCAGTGTCTTGCAAAATTCGGGTTATGACACATTATAATACTATCCATGAAGCCCAGATCAGCCTTGTGCTGTATGCTGTGACTTTTAGGAACTTCTTGAAACCCCAAAATAAGAAACGCCCTTCCCAGCATAGATTGAGATCATACCCGGAATAAGCTTAACACAACAGCAAGCTTCATACAATTTCGCAACATCATTTATAAAGGCATCACCACACATGTTCCCATGAGATTTGTAAGAATTCCAGAACAAACCTCAGTTGTGGAGTTTTAAAATACACAGTATAATATAAAGAAAATGCTGTTCTCAAAACACAGAGGGTTCATTTTGGTCTGTAAAAAAATGAGCCTTGGTGATACAAAAGAGCTTCCTAAATTAATTTGCAAAACTAGGTCCTCTGTGAACTCCAGCTCAATGCCAAAACAAATAACCATAATCCTTTATTCTTTCTTTCTTTTGCCCCTGTTCACTATCATAAACCCTTTTTCATGTTAACTACCTCATTTATTTTTCATCACCAAGGAGAGGATCAACGAGGACTGGCCAGTATTTAGAAGGCCATCAGGAGTGGTTCAAGATTTTATTTTTTAATTTTTGGCCATATCCCCATGTATGTGTACTCAACAAAATTGTGAGAAGGCTGATGAAGTTGACTGACCATGAAGGATCACCTCTCACTTCTGCAAAGGGTGTTTCCTCAAGGCAGCCCTACCTCTACCCCTAAAGCACAAGTAAAGTGTCCTTAGTTTCCACCAGGGGAATAGCACTGACCTGCGTCTATATTACATAATCGAACTTTTAAAAGTTTGAACGTCATATGGTCGACACCATGTGATCGAACTTTCAAAAGTTCAAAAATGTAATAAAAAAATAAACCAAAGGAAAAAACCTACCTAGATGGTTTTAAGCAAGGGGGCAAGCACCCCCACACCCCCTGCTCTTTAAATATACCAACTCTAAGATTGCACTACAGTAAAGAAAAGGGAAATTTCCGTATTCCGCAGTAGTATGGAGATCTCCGTTGAAATGTTTGAACTTTTAAAAGTTCGATCATATGGTGTCGACCATATGATGTTCGAAATTTTAAGAGTTCAACAACGTTATATAGACCCCACTGACCCTCTGTGCCCTGAAGTGCATGTAACCCTCCGTATACCTTTGAAAGGCAAGTGAGATAGGGCTGTTAGTTCTCCCCCTCCTTGCCTGGCTCTTCAAGTATTAATGCTGCAAAATGAACCCAGGTCACCGTCAGAGCTTCATTCTTCTGCATCATGGAGCCTGGCATAGATCCTTCTTACTTAATTGAAAAGTGAGGTACTTCCCAAGGTTGTAATTCCCCTAAGACCAGTGGTACTTTATATTCCAGAGTGCAGGTTATCACCATCATCCATGTAAATAAGTAAACTGATTACTCCAGCAACCCAGTGTATATGGCAGTGTGTCACTTTTACACATGATGGGCAAGCCACAGTAGCACTCTAGGGTTTTGCAAGAGAATCCGTATTTGATATTAAAAATGCCACCATGATCCCAGAGACTATCTGCAGTTGTTTCCTCACTAGCAGGCCTCCTGTAATTCTTATTTAACAGATGTATTCTCAGGCTTTGCCCAGAGTGCACAACAGTAGGTCACAGTGACACTTTTGCATAACAGTGAGTTCATATTGATCCAGACAGATGTCAACCCTCAGTCTTACTTTTATCATTTACAAAGTTATAGAAAGGCTACAGATGGAAAGACAAGTTAAAACTCCTGGAAATAAATCAGAATTATTTTGTTTTGATGCACTTTCTCCTCCATTTGTTGATAACAAGAAATTAGTGTTTTCTTTCCTAAGCCGTACTATTCTGCTTTGCGGGCCTAAAGTAGCCCAGGGAACTGGGTGTGTATTGTGTAACATGCAAGACTAATATATGTTGCCTGCTTTGGTAAGAGATTTCTTCCATTAGTCCTGCCCAACAATAGGTAGATGCTTCCATAGAGGTAGAGAATGCATCGCAGGGAATATCCTTCAACCATCCCTCCCATGGGGTCTGTATTAGATCAACAAACACATAAATGTTCGAAGCTGTAAAGGTCGACCTTTACAGATCGAACATTTACATGTTCGAAAATCTTTAAAAAAAACAAAACCTAATAAAAACAAAAAACAAAGGGTGTAAGTAGGGAGGCAAGGCCACCTGCACCCCCCCCCCCCACTTAAATGTACCAACTCCAAGATCGCGCTACAGTGTAGTGAAGGGGAAATTTCCCGTTTCCACACTGTAGTGCACTGATGTGTGATCTCAGAGTTGGTGTATTTAAGTAGCAGGGGGTGTGGGGGTGCAGGGGGGCTTGTCCCCCTGCTAAAACCCTTTTCTTTATTTTTGTTTTGTTTAATTTGTTTTTATTACATTTTCGAACATTTAAATGTTTGATCTCTAAAGGTCGACCTTTAGAGATTCGAACATTTAAATGTTCATTGATGTAATATAGACCCCCCTCCCCTGTTAGAGGGAATCAAATGCAACCTCATCATTCTTCTATGTACCCTACCCAACTTTTGGGTTCATAAGTTCGTACTAACCTTATGGCCAAAATAGACCATCAAGAAGCTCAGCATGTCACCTAGTAGTGGAGTGAAATTATCAGTGTACTCCACTAAGCAGACTTAATCCACATATTCCTGGGGAAAATTTGTGATTCCCCATCCAGTCATTTAGAATGGTTTTAAAGGTTGCTAGTGAAGTACTCTGCCTAATAGGTAAGGCCAGCCTGTTCCAGAAACAGGGTATACATTGGGTTTGATATCTGCCTTATCATTTGGTTGTGTTGATAGACTATAGATTTAGGTATCTAAAAAGACTGTTTGATTTACTACTTCTACTGTTTATGTGAAGGAGTTAAGGAGTGCTTGGGTCATTCATAGCAGTGAAAGCTAGGCAGAGATCACCAGTCAGAAGCCTGTATGACACTTAGTAAAGCCTTTAATCTGTCAGAGTAACTAAGGGTACTGAGCTGTAGATCATTGTGGTGAAGAAACATCGAGGTCTCACAAGCTGAAGGGTGCTTTATATTCTGTGCTGGGTCCTAATATTGGATGACTAAAATGGGACCATAAGTTTGGATAAAGAACAGATGCCATGACATGTAAGCTGTGCGAGGTAGAAGGATTTTTTTAACCACCACAGAGACATGGTGGTCAAAAGAGTCAGTTATCAATGTAGGTACCAAACTCCCCAATGACTGTGTCAAATTTTAATGGAATGTTATCCATGTGGTAAGCAGGAGTGAGGCTAGATTTGCCAAAATAAACTATGCTGCATTTTTTTTTGGTGTTAAGGGTAAGCCCATGAGTAGTACTCCAAGCATTTGTTGACTCCAGCCATTGCTGGAGAATTTTAGTATCAAAATGGGATTTAATAACTCCCCTTAATTTGCATACATGGTTAGTCAAGTCCTTTGATATCAGTTTTTATGTTACAGAAATATATACCACAGAGGAGGGGACAGAGGACAGAGCCTTGTTGGCACCACTAGTGACATTTTTCTGTCTAGAGCAAATACCCCTTGACCTTAAAGGTATGGTGTCTGCCAGACAGCTAATTGAGTTTGTCAGTAATCTGATCACGGGGGGATGGATAATGTCAAAGGCCTTGGAATGTTTAGATAAGCAGTGTGGACTGTATCCATTACTCATGGCCTCAGTAATCCTTTCAAAGAGCTTAACCAGTTTGAGCAGGTATGACCTACCTTTTACAAAGCTGCACTGATTTGTATGCAGGGATAAAAGGTAGCATGTACTTCTGTTTATTTGATCATCTATAATACATTCCATGCCCTTGCAACTAATACTAAAGTGAAAGAATAATAGGTCTGAAAATCCCATGGTCAGTAGAAAGGGCACCTCAACTGCCCCTCTCCAGTCCTCTAGGATGTAACCAGTTGGGTTGTAGAACTGATGGAGGGGTTTTGCCAAGTGGGATTTTGTACTTCTTGGTACAGTTGTGCTTTCCCACTTAAACGACTTTGTCAGCATAGGTTAGATGCAAACTGTGGCTGATGTAAAAATATTGGGCTAATGCTCCTTACAGACAACTGTGGCACAGTAACTTTTGTGAGGTAGGAGTCATTTGCCTAATGTATTGGGGTCACTGCATAAACTAGACACTGAACAGTCCCCTCCCCCCACTCTTCTGCCTTGGAAGTCCTTGTAAGAGTGAGTTACTTGTAATAAGCTAAGAAAAAAAAAATTCTTTCTTCCTCAGTTTTATATTTTCTCACGAGAGGTAACTGATGCCTTACATTCCAGGCCATGAATGATCTCAGTCTGTTCAAGAACCTATGTCTGGGAGAGACTGACAGGAGGGATCAAACACATGCAAGTACTGTGGCAGATTCTTCACCCAATGTCTTCTAAACCATTACACTGTAAGCATCCACTCTCCTTAAAACAGTTTTCATCCTTTTTCATTAAAAAAAAAATGATTTCATGAATATACATGTATTGCAGCAAGAGCTGACACTGAAAGCAGCAAGGTTGTAGTCTTTGTGGTAACCTGTGCACAAACCTGCTACTAACACAGTTGCCTTTTTGGTTTGGAACTTTGGAACATTTACAAATAAAAAAGCATCAAAGGTGCACTGGAGATTTTTAAATATAAAAAATAAAACCCATCAAGGTTGCTGTAACACTTTTATTTGATTGCAAATATAAAATCACATCGGAGCCAAAATGTAAAATGTTGTATGCATATTCCCAGCTGATGATTAATTTTCCTTATAATGGCCTCAGCCAGCACAAAGAAACTGAACTCGCTGCATGAACTTGTGGAGTAGTTTAAGATCCTTAATAACTGACTATTTTCAGTATTGATTTTTGTGTGGGTGTTTGATGCATTTTGGCTACCAAAAGCGATCTTTTAGAACGAGAAATAATAATAAGCTGTTTATTTTCCCCTTTATTGTTGCTGAGATAATCTTTTATTTTATTAGCCCTTACAGAAATATTTGCATGATTTATAACAGTAGGGAAATAGTGAAGATAAACATATGTAAATGTCCTCCTTCACATTTTTTAACTTAAGCATTGCTTGAGGTTTATTACAGTATTTATAACACACATTTATTTTCAGAATGAATAAATATTTAGGATAGGTAGTAGTGAAACTATGAATGAAGTTCAGTTTATGTCCTGGTTACGCAGCCAGTCATCTCCTCAGGACGGCTGAGCTGAGTTTAGACAACATACCATAATGCATATATTATTTTACAGTTTATCAGTCAACCATAACATTCTGAATTACTGTGTAGCAGACATTTTATACAACAAGGCTTTTGGTACGTTTTTCACTGCCATTTTCATGCATTGTCTCAGAATGATGCTTACAGAAGGCGGGCTTAAGTATCACTTGCTTGGTCTTCTTTATCAGGGTAGTACAGATACAGCCATGTGTCATTGGCTAATATTTGAGCCAGTTCTTAAATTTATGTGGCATCTACATAGACCTTAGTATGCCTAAACCTCTGCTTTAACTATTCGTTGACTTTTGGGAGCTGTAAACTAGGGTGTACACCTTTTGTGGTTCTGATACATCCATTGTTAGCACACACACACAAACACACACACACACACACACACACACACACAACACACTGCTGACTTTCTGCAAAGTGCTATGTCATTCAGATTTCCTTCCATTTAAATCTGTAACACCATTTGTCAGAAGCGATAGCATTCTTTGGACAGCATAAAAACAGTCAAATTGACACAGTAATGAGAGATGCCATCACTGATGGCAAACACGCAATTCCTGTTCATTGGCATAGATGTTAAGCTTACTACAAACTGGCTGTTAAGAAGTTGGACTGCCATACCCCATGCTGCATTAATATATTCTGCTTCCTATTTATATATCGATGTGTACAGACACACAACCACATAGAAGTCTATAATTTTTCACTGAGTATAGATTTTGCTGTACAGTTTGATTAGTGCTATTTTGTGTTAACGCTATGATTGTCACTTACACTAGTAACTGTCACATAAATGTAGGCATTTAACTTTGGCCCCTTGTGCGCATCCATGGAGTTAGCATATTAAAGTAATAGAGAGTGGAGGGGAAATCCATGTCTGGGTGTTTAACAGGTAAAGCTTCCACTGTAAATCATACTGTATTAAATTTGCCATTTTTATTTTTGTTTTGGAAGTGTTTGAGACCACAAAAGAAAAGTGGTTAGATTTCTTCTAGGATCACATGCTGTATTTATAGTACTGAGTCTGAAGTGTTACATATTTTGATTAATTGCAAAAGGATACTATTATGTTTTCCTTTCCGATCAGATGAGTTAACAGTTGTGTGAGTTTTTGAAGGTTTGTCTATTCAGTGCATTTTTGGAATGCATTAATGCATTTAGGACCAATGAAATAAGCCATTGATGTTAGAATATATTCGTGTGTGGGTGTGCATTTCTCTCTTTCTCCACGTATATATATATATATATATATATATCTACATGCATACATTTATAAATGTGCATGTGTGTGTGTGCATATATATATATATATATATATATATATATATATATATATATATATATATATATACACACACACACACACACACACACACACACGTGTGTGTGTTGTATGTCTGTGTGTACATATATACATATATATATATATATATAGATGGGTCTACTTCATTTAATTAAATGGCCATAATGTCAAGCTACAATACATAGAGACCAAAACAACTAAAGACCACAAACTCAAAAATCTACAAAACCGATGGCCATAACATAGAAGACCAAACATCGAAAACAGTATGTCACACTACTGAGAGCATCACTACTACCTACTGTAACCTAACACATAACAGTCGTACTAAAAAAACTACACATTACCCTTTTCTACATTATAACCCCCTACAAATTAAATATGCCAACTCCAAGATCGCACTACAGTGGAGAACAGGTACATTTCCCTATCCCCACTGTACTGTGATCTCCAAAACTTGCACACACACACACGTTCCCTGTACAGCACACCTAAACACATCCAACATACAAACTTCTCCTAGTAACTTATCCTGTCAGTTTAACTACCACCATTCCTTAAACTTTATATAAAAAACAGAAGTACTGCTGCCGTCCAAAGGTCTGCTTCCAGAGATAAAACTTCAAATATCCAAACACAGCAGGAGAAGATCACCACAAAACAAATATAGAACATGCACAGAGTTTATTCCAAACGTAGAAATGAGCGCTTCCATGTGCTACCAGGCACGCTTCATCAGATTTTAAAACCAACTACTCTCAAGAGGTATATATACATCCTGTTACATCATAAATTAATTGATTAACACATTCAATTAATCAATCAATCAACCCATCAAAAAATTGTAGGGTTCCCAGTAACTAAAGCCTTCAGTTTTATAGCACTCTCACATCATACTGTGACCTGTTTTTACAGCCTTTAAAAATAGAGAAGGTAATAAATCGTACTATTAACCTAAAACCTTAAAATAAATTATTAGTAAAGAATCACTTATATATGCATATATCGTATTAATAGATAAAACATCTGTAAAAAGAAAATTAAAATATGAAATAAAATAGAATCTTCACATATACATATATCAATAATACAACATTATATATAAAATAGTATGATATAATAGCTTAATTAAGATATCACTATTCAAATCTAACTATCTGCATGCAGCTAATGCAGATTTGATGCTAACAAATTGATTAAGGCCTGGTTCTATATGTGCTCTTAATCTAAAAATCCAGTATAACTCCA